>NC_091432.1:207455369-207717869 GCF_964237555.1 Oryctolagus cuniculus | reverse complement strand
TTTCTCCTAATTTGTTCTTGGTGAAAACATTCAAAACACATTATTCTAGTATTTTTAAAAATAGACATCCAGACACACATATATACTCACAAATATATAGAATATTAACATTATATATAATCACCCTACTGTGCAATAGAACTCCAAAATTTCTTACAACTTAGTACCTGTTCATTAACCTTTCCTTGTCCCTCCATCCCTCCACTTCTTCCCATCTCTGGTAACCATCAGTTTATGTTTAATTTCTTTGTGGGGGTCAGCTGCTTTTTTATTTAAGATTTCCCATATGAGTGAGCTCATGTAATATTTATTTTCTGTGCTTGGTCAATTTTACTAAACTTTATGACCTCCAGGCCCATCCATCATCTCTAATGACAAGATTTCATCATTTTTTATGCCCAAGTACTATTCTATTGAATGTATGAACCCAGTTTTTTTTTTTTTAATCTGTTCATCAGTAAATGGGCAGTTATGTTGTTTCCATTTCATGTCTATTTTGAGTAGTGCTGCTATAAACATGAAAGTGTAGATGTCTCTTCATTAGACTGATTTAATTTCCCTAAGATTTATATCTGTAGTGGGATTTTGCTAGATCATATGGTAGTTTTATTTTGGGTTTTGGAGAAATCACCATACTCTTTTCTACAATAGTCATACTAATTTACCTTCTCACCAAGGTCTTTTCTTTACATTTTTAACAGTACTTGTTATCCTTTTCATTTTTTTTTTTTTGATAATAGCCATCTAACTAAAGTGTGGGGATATGTTGTGTGGTTTTTGATTTGCATTTCTCTGATGATTAGCAATGCTGAGAGCATTTGTACTTGTTGACCATTTGTGTTTCTTACTTGGTGAAATTTGTTTATATAGATTGCCCATTTTTTTTTAAAGATTTATTTATTTAGTTAAAAGGCAGAGTCATAGAGAGGCAGAGGCTAAGTGAAAGAGAGACAGAGAGAAAGGTCCTCCATCTGCTGGTTCACTCCCCAAATGGCCACAAAGGCCAAAGCTGGGCTGATCTGACAACAGGAGCCAGGAGTTTCTTTCAGGTCTCCTACACGGGTGCAGGGCCCAAGCACTTGAGCCATCTTCCACTGCTCTCCCGGGCCACAGCAGAGAGCTGGACTGGAAGAGGGGCAGCCGCAACTAGAACCCGGCGCCCATATGGGATGCCGGCACTACAGGCAGAAGATTAACCAAGTGAGCCACGGCACCGGCCCCATAGTTTTACTGAATTGTGATGAGAAAAGATATTCTATATGACTTTTACTTTTTTAATTTGTTGAGAGTTGTTTTAGGAAATACTGTATGATTAGTACTGCCAATGTCTATTATGTGTAATTGATCAAGGGTACAGTTTAACTATGATGTTTCTTTGTTGATTTCTTGCTATATCTACATATCTATCTATCTATCTATCTATCTATCTATACATATGTGGATATAGCAATTATAATTGTTGTTTCCTATTGCTGAATTGACTCTGTATTATGTAGTGACCTTCCTTGTCTCTTTTTACTTCATTTGATTTATTTATCTAATAGATGTACGTCTATTCTTACTTTGCTTTGGATTCCATTTGCACGGAATATCTTATTTCATTCATCCTTTCACTTTAAGTTGATGTGTGTCCTTACAGGTGAAGTGGGTTTCTTGAAACAGGATATAGTTGAGTCTTGTTTTTCTTTTTTGTTTTTAATCCATTTATTGACTTTTTCTTCTGATTGCAGAATATAATCCTTTTGCATTCAAGATAGTTAATGATAGGTAAGAGCTTACTACTGCCATTTTGTTATTTGTTTTCTAGTATTGAAGTTTCTTTTTGTGTTTTCTTTCTCTCTCTCTTAGAATCTTCCTTTGTTTTTAAGTGATTTTGTCTAGTGGTGTATTTTGATTCTTTGTTTATTATTTTTTTGTAAGTCTATTGTAGATTTTTGCTTTGTGAATGTCATGAGGCTTACAAAAACATCTTTTGTTTATAAAAAGATATTTTGAACTGCTAACAACTTGATATTAATTGTGAAGAAATAAAAGGAAGTGAGAAAACAGAGCAGTACCTATAAAGAACTCTATACTTGTACTTCATTCCTCCCCACATTTTAAATACTTGATGTTCTATTTTACCTCTTTCCAAATAGCCTGCCTCTTTTTAAAAGATTTGTTTATTATTTGAAGGTCAATGTTACACAGAGAGCAGGAGAGGCAGAGAAAGAGAGTGAGGTCTTTTATCCACTCGTTCACTCCCTAATGGGCTGCACCAGCTGGAGCTGCATCAATCTGAAGCCAGGAGCCAGAAGCTTCCTCTGGGTCTTCCATGTGGGTGCAGGGGCCCAAAGACTTGGGCCATCTTCTATTGCTTTCCCAGGCCATAGCAGAGAGCTGCATTGGTAATGCAGCAGATGGGACTCTAACTGGGGCCCATATGGGATGCTGGCACTGCAGGAGGCAGCTTTACCCACTATGCCAGCTCCTATCCTGCCTCTTAATATTTTCATGTAGTTATTATTTTAAATATTTTGTTTTTAATCTTTATACTAAAATATGAATAGGTTGTAAACCATGTCTACAATATAAGTACATTCTGAAATCGTATAAATATTACTTTGCAAAAGTTTTTATTTATTTATTTAACACACAGAAAGAATGGTGAGAGAGAGAGAGAGAGAGAGAGAGAGAGAGAATCTTTCATCTACTTGTCCTTTCCTCAAATATCCACAATAGCCGTGATAGCTGACTGGTTGGATTGAAGCCAGAATGTGGGAACTCAGTCTAAGTCTGCTACATCAAACCATCACCTGCGGCCTGCCGCGATGTACATTTCAAGGAAGCTAGAATAAGTAGCAAAGCCAGGACCCAAACCCATCATTTTGATATAGAAAGTGGATCCTAAACAGTGTATTAACTGCTGTGCCAAATGCTTGCCCTCTTTAGTTGTTCTTATCAGTAAGTTTTCTAGCTTTGGATATTTTCTTCTTACTCATTGATAATTCTTCTTTAAGCATAAAGAACTCTCTTCAGCATATCCTGTAATACAGGGCTGGTGATAAGAAATTATCTCAGCTTCTGTTTGTCTGGGAGTGCCTTTCACTCTCTCTCGTATTTGAAGAATATCTCTGTTGGTTATTTTGTATTGGCTGTTTTTTTTTTTTTCCATTTAGTTTCACACCCCTCCCTCCTGTAAGCTTGCTGAGAAATCTACAGTCAGGCTAATTGGGGCTCTTTTGTTTCTTTTCTTTCTTTCTTTTTTGTTTTTGAGAATTATCTTTTTATCTTTAACCTTGGAGAGACTGATTATAGTATAACAGTCTTAGAGAGTAGACTTGAATTTAACTGGTGAACTTTGACCTTCCTGTACCTAAATAGTTGTGTGTTTCTCTAGTATTTTTTAAAAATATATTTATTTATTTTAAAGGCAGAGTGGTAGAGAGGTAGGGTAAGACAGACAGAGAGAGACAGAGACAATATCTTCCATCTGCTGATTCACTACCCATATGGCCATAAGCCAGGTCTGGACCAGACCAAAGCCACAAGCCAGAAATTCCATCCTGATCTACTCAAGAGAAGGTACCATATATGTCACATCTAATTTCACAGTCACCAGTCCTGTGCACAGAAAGTGTACATAAGTCTGATAGTGATATGTGTGGAAACAAGGCTGTGCCATTAAAACACAGGTCTCTGCCTTATGATGGGCAGCCCGCAGGTTACCTACCCAGTTTTTATGATTAAGCACTGGGGTTGTTAGGATCTGCCACATTGTTGGACTTTATCATCTTGGAATTGAGTTCCAAGAAACAGACATGTGGTTCCTTTCAGTTATCCAAGTTTGTATGCTAAAGGTAGCATCCTTGCTATTCCATCAATCACTAAGCTGGTTTATACCTTCGTATGGACAGAAGTCTTGGTGGAGGATTGTCTTAACAGAGCATAGGTCTCTGCTTGATACTGGAGTAAGTCTGCAGGCTTAGTCTGTGAGTACTGGTCTGGGGATAGAGGCCTTTGGGCTTTATTAGGTAGTGAACCTGAGAGTAGGCCAGATCTGAGCTCCAAGGCAAGGTCCTCAGCTTTTTCCCCACATCTGAAAGGATGGATTATTGGTCCACTTTCTGCTGGAAGTTGGGAAGGGTGGACCTTTGGCTGCCTGGCTATGGAGGATCTATATATTTAGTCAGCAGATATGGGCCTGGTATACTGCCTGACTCTGAAATTTTCATTGTGGACCTACCATGGATTCAAGTCTGAAGACTGGACTTAATTCCCTCTTCTAAGCAGGTGATATTTCTCTTAGTGTTGCACTACTTGGAGCTATGGAAAAGATGTTGTGGACAACTCTTTCCTTCCTGCATCTTCAAAGTGACTTTTCTTCTTATTACACTATAATCAGGCACTATGGTCTCTCACTTGGCTTATATAGATTTCTGAAGGTGACTTAGTGCATGAATAGCCATTCAAGTTGGTGTCTCTGTGGGGAGATAGTCACTAGAGTGTATTACTAAGTACCATTTTGTTCCATCTCCTACATGAACTTTTTAATCTCTCCTTGTATATTAACTTTATCTTTCTCTAATATATATATATATATATATATATATATTTAAATTCCTGCAGGTCAGGAAACTTGACCAATTCTTTGTTTAAATCTTTAGAATATAGAAGATTCAGCATAGATTAGCTACCTACTAAAAAAACTCTTGAATATTAATTTCTAGATTGACAGAGAAACTAACACTTAGACAAATTTATCATGTCATTTATATGAAGATACTTCATAAATAACATTTGAGTAAATATAGTGATCTTTAAATTTCTAAATGGCTATAGAATAGATAGCTTGCAGTAGACTGTATCTGTTGATAGTTTTTTGAGTTACAAATTATTACAATTGAAAACTTAAGTTTAAGTCCTAGTCAGTTTGAATTTTAATTTTCTAATATATGAAATGTATGACACAAGCTTGTAAGAATTTTAATTAAAAAATCTATCATAACTTCTAAATATGGTTTCAGTTAGTAAGAATAAAATATTGTGTGCTTCTCTTAGGTGATAGCCATCTGCTACAGAAACATTCAAATGTCAGCTTGTCAGAATTTAAAAGGACTCCCTGAAAAGAAGTTCACAGAAATTTAAGAAACTTTGATGGAACGTCTGTTGCAAAATGATGCTGCCTTGCCTTTAGGCTAATCCCCCAAACATACCTACAAATCCATCTTTCAAAATGTCTGCTATAGAGAAGGAAGTAAGTTGATTTTACAATTTTTATGGCAAAGGTTAAAATAAGTAATTTCCACAACAGCTGTCGACATACAGTCTGCCTTTGGAGGCTGCTTTCCCTGGAGAATTTTATGTCTTCAAATGCCATAATTAGAATTTCATCTCTAGTTACTACTCCAGGAAAGCTGGCAGCAGGAGACAGCATGGGTCACTTTTTAATTACGAATGCATCCTTCCTAGCTGAGGGGCCAGGCTCTTTTTGCTATTCATGTCACAGGAGCTCCTCTGCACTGTGAATAATTAAGTACACTTTCTAGTGGACAGCGTTTTTTTTTTTTTTTTTAAAGAATCAGCAAGATTTATCAGAGCATTAACAGACTTCTTTTTCCCACAAAAAACTGATGGAGTGCAAAGAAATAGATTTCTAGGCAATTAGAACAGTGAGTTGTGTTCATGTACCTGCATTATCTAAGGCAGATGTGTATCAACAGGAGAGCAATTTCATGTGTTCATTTATTTATTTTATTTCTTTTGTTAAGCAAACATTTATTGAATAACTACTTCTGTGCTGAGCACTGAACTGACAGTTGTGGAAACAAAGTTGAGCAACACTGTCTTTTTCATTAGAAAGTTATAACTGAGTTTGGTCATTAAATGAGTGATATACTCACCTTATATACATGATGCTTTGGAGACAGCAAGAAAGATATAATTAATGCTACTTGAAAAGGTCAGAAAAGGCATGACAGGAGAGGTGCTATCTGGACTGATCTATAATGGATAATTAGCATGAAGCAATTTGACAGACTGACAAAGAAGGGGAGGGAATTCTTGACAAAAGGAAACTACATCTATAGAAACAAGATTTCCTGGCACTGGTAGTGTTGCACTGTGGATTAAACATAGAATGCTTTTCGGCAAGTGGTAGCAGGTGTGTAATAGTACAGGATCAGAGTTTATTTTAATGCAGGCAGAAATATAAATATTATGGGCAAGAAATCTGTTTTCCCAAATTACTGTAGGCATGACAAGATATTGATCTCCTCAGAGCAGTCAGACAAGATTTTTGAATGGCATTGTCCTTTTGTCCCAGTTGCCAGAGAAAATCTATCATTTTCTTATTTTTTTCATGTTGTACATTTGCACAACGAAATATGAATAGAGGTAAAAAGAAATGAAGTACTGAGGCATCCAAGAATATAGAGGAAACTAAAAAATGTTTTGCTAAGTGAATGAAGTCTATGAGAAAAGACTTTATCATGTATGATTCTGTTGATTGAAATTCCAGAAAATGAAAAATAATAGTGATAAAATACAGATTAATGGTGACCAGGTTCTAGGGGCAGGACAGATTATATTGACTAACATGGAATTATGGAAAAATTTATTTTGTGGTTACTGTATGACTATAAATAATTTTCAGAATTCATCCTATTAAATACTTAAAATTGTTAAATTTTTTTCACTGTTTGTAAATTAGCCTACCTGTATCTCATTGTCAGTAGAGCTGACAACAAAGATGAGGCGTATCAGAAACTCTGGGTTGGATTTATTTAACTTCAGAGGTGCTAAGGAAGCAATATCCTTTCCAAGAGAAGTAGTCACAGGGCTGGGTTGAAGAGCAGAGGATTAAACTGTTGCTTGCTGAGTTGGTATCACATACAGGAGTGCTTTCCCCAGTTCTGGCTCTTCTGCTTCTGATCTCAGCCCCCAACCAATGTCTCTAGGAAGGCAGTGGAAGGTGGCTCAAACACTTGAGCCCTGTCACTCATGAAGGAGACCAGGGTGGAGTGTCTGGCTTATGGATTCAGCTTGAACTAGACCTGCCTGGTGCATCCATATGGGAAGTAAACCAGTAGATGGAAGATTCTCTCTGTCTCTCTGTCTCACGGTCTCTCTCTCTAACCTCTCCCTCTCCCTCTCTCTCCCTTCTTCCTCCTTCCTCCTTCACTCTTCCCTCTCTCTATCTCTCTCTGTCACTCTGCCTTTCAAATAAATGAGTTCTTTTCTTTCTTTTTTTCTTCTTTTAGAAGCAGTCCAGATGAGACCACCAAATTGACCTTCCCAAGCTTGTGGAGATAGAGAAGCACATGAGTAGACACTGGAAAGAGAAAAAAATTGGGGGAATGGAGAAGTGATTTTTCTGCTCTAATATAATTTTTTGACTTCAAGGACATATGAGTTTAAATTACAAATTCAATAATAAAAATAATATTTAGAAAGTCCTTATCTGCCAGTCATGTCTTTGAAAGCTTTACATATATTAATTCATCTAATCTTCACAATAACCCTATAAATCTCATTCTCATTGTCAGAATAGAAAACTAAGGTGCAGGTAGCTTAATTAACATGCCCAGGATCATAAACCTAGAAGTACAAGACATAGGTTCTGAAATAAGACAGTAAGTTTCAGAACCTGTGCACTTAACAAGAAAGGCTTTATATTTGGATTACAATTTCCCCAGAAATTTCATAATGGATAGAGTTTATATTCACTTATAGAACATCTTGATGTTGTTGCATTTTATTATTAGAGTATATTAGCTTTACCATTTTATGCCTTTGAGAGCCCCAGATAACCCATTCAAGACAATGTGACTGGACATAATTGGAAGAGGGAATGAATTTTCAGCTTCACATAGAGTATAACATTGGTGTTAATTAATTAAATGTATTGTATCCATTCCAGTAACTTTTCATGGACAAAGTCTAAACTGACCATCATAGATAAAGAGAATGTTCACAAAAGAACAATGATGGATATTGGAGGAGCTGGCTACATGAGCATAGAAATGAGACATCTTCTATCTCTGCTATGAACGAAAGCCATAGTTATATATGAACACAGGTTTCATGAGTAAGCTCAACGGGTTAGATCAGTAAAAGTCAGTGGATAGAAGATAAAGGGGATGCACTGAATTGTACAGCACATGCTTTCATACGCAGAGGCCACAATTTAAGAAGCCCTTCCGGAATAAACTATTAGATTATTGGGTGACATTATTGGACTACATTTCCTAATTGAGTGGAGATAATCCATTAAAATATTTGTTAGCATTGGGAGTCTGGCCTCTATTTTATGATCTACTTTGCAGCAGTACAGGGGATAAAGTCTAAATAGTTGCAGTTTGTCCTGAAAAATAATTTTTTCCTTGGCTAGGTTGTCCTAAAATCTTGGCTGGGTGAGAGTGAACAAAAATCATTAATAATAAGTCTAGATATATGCTTTGGACACAACTCCTAATCTTACCTTTATAGTAATACAACTCCTATTTTGACATCCATGTATCTCACTCATATCTATTTCTCAGTTGGTTCACAATTTGAGTGGCAAAGAGAGGAATGTTACTAGTGGAATTAAAAATGAAGAATACTCCTGATGTTATTCTTTTTTGATTTACAGTGAAAGGCAGAGATAATGTTGGCAATAGGCACAGTAGAAACATCAGGACAATATGTATAGAAAAGAGAAATACAGCAAAACTAGAGTCTCTCAGTTTCTTATATAACCTATCCTTCACGCATGGTGAATAACTTCTGCTCTTCCTCTCATGATGGCCAACACACATGTACCTATCATCCCCACCATGCTCCTCTGAGAAAACTCTACCAAAAAGTGCTTAATAACTTTCCTAAAGTTTTGATATTTTCATATGCTGAAATACCACCAAGAACATCTGCAGTCAAACAAATTTACTTTTATTAACTTGCTGCAACACAGAAAACTTCATCATATAAGGAAAATAATCTCAGTGATAAAGAATTAGGGTGGTCTTATTGTAGGAGTTGGGCTTGCATTGGGTGATTTGAATATCTGTACTCACCGTGCATTGCCAGAAAATGGGAACTACTTGGTGACTGAGTTCATTAAAATTTTTAAGTTAGCATGTGGGAAGAATAAGGCAGAACTGTTATGGATAAGGGAGCAGTAGTTTCTCATATTGGCTCTGAGAGGGGACTGTGGTTGCATAGTGTCCTTGTGTTTGTTTTTGTTCTATCACAGAGTAATCTTACCTGATGTTGACATTCTGTGAAGTTGTTCATGTTCAGTAAAGAACACAACCTAGTTGCTGTCTTCTAGGCCAGCCAACAGTTGTCAACTATCAATTGTTTCCTGTCCTTTGTTCTCAATTTCTTACAATTCACTCTTAGGAAGTTTGTTTGCTTGTTTTCAGCAAAATATAGAAAGAGCAATTTGCGTTATTACCAAATTACCTATTTGTGTTATTAGTTATTGCCTAATCAGTAATGACTGAATTTTCAAGCAGAGATCATGAATGAGAGAGAAAAAATTTGTTATTTAAGAAACCACTTATATGTAAAAATGTTAAAGAATTGACAGAGTACATTTATTCATTTTACTATAATTTATTGGCAGTACAAACACATTCTCATCAACATTTTTACAGCATATAGTTACAGTCACTAATGAGACTGAATTGTTTGAGATAAGCAAATGATTGTCAAAGTTTCAAATATAGTTTGGTGTATGTTGACCTGGTTGTAATTATTTTAAAGTCATAAAAATAATTCAAGAAAAAAACCATGTAAAATGTACCAGCAGTTTGAAGATTTTAATATACTTAATCATAGATGGAATATTAACATTTTAAGCCTAATATAGATAAGCCTCAAATGAAAATTTCATTAGATTTATCTTTAACAGAAGTTTGGGAACATCAGAGATCACTTTCTACATATAACAAGAACCTAAAGTAGAATTTTCAGTCCTTCCCTAATTTTTTTAATGTTAATTGAATTTTTTAAAATATTAAGTCCTCATTGGCTTTCTGTGTTGGGATTTTTATATATTTATTTTTTAAATCATGCTGTTATTCTCTTTACTTAAGTGGTTCCAATAAGAATTATATGAATATGACCTGCATATTAAGACTACATCTGGGTTATTTTCAAGCTTTTTTATACATTAATTTCTCACTATGTAAATGTCCAGCTATTCATGAATAGATGGCTCAGGAAGGAACCAGTGGTCAAGAAATGACTGAATTTTCTATATATTTGATCAGAAAAAAACAATTCCCTTTACCAAGCATATTTCACTCAGAAAGACTAACAGTCTCCCTAGAACAGTGGTGTCCTTATTCCTCCTCTCCTTCTAGCTATATTACAGCAATGAACCAGGGAGACTACTATGCAAAAAGACGTGAAAATAGTGGAGAAGAGGAAGGTGATAAGAAATGAAGCCTATTATCAGATTCTTTTTTCTGCTTTTATCCTGACACAGTTATGGCTAGGAAATAACCTATCACAATTATAGTCTGAAACCTTTTAATGTTTTCTTCTTATTTGAAATGACTAAAATTGATGTCTTACTATTAAACTATAAACTTTATTTGGATTTCACATGATATTCCATTAATGCCCACTTAATATTGCCACACTTCTTTAATTTGACAGTTTTGCAGACTTTCTTTGTTTTTGTGACATTTACAATCTTCTTGAGAATTACCGGCAGATAGTTGAATGGACCCTGACCTGGGTTTGCTGATACTTTTCTCATGATTATACTTGGATTTTGAGTCTGTGAAAAAATTCCAAGGACATAAACTGTCCTTTTCATCGCATAATATCAGGGAGTAATATCTTCGATAATATCCACATTACATCACTGGTGACGTTAACTTTGATCACCTGGTAAGGTAGTGTTTGTCTGGTTTCTCTACTGTAATTTACTATTTTACTCCTGCCCTTTTCTATTCTTTGGAAGAGAATAATCAATCTAGTAAATCCACCTTTGGGTATATGGTGAGAGTAAGATCCACTCCTGGAAGCAGAAATATCTCTATATATTATTTGAATTTCTTCTGTAAGATTAGTCTCTTCTACCCATTTATTTATTTACTGCTACATCACTATAGACACATAGGTATTCATTTACATTTTGGTTCTAATTCCATATTAGATTATTTGTTTTAGTGCCCAAATGGTTCCATTTTGGCCACTAGATGTCTTCTAGGTTGGATCCTGTAGTCCTTTGACATGCCTCTATCCTGGCTTTTAGATCCTCTGCTACTACATGATGATCTAGACTCATACTTTTCCTTGCCAATCCTTAGAATCAGGTATTTCTCTAGACAATCTTAATTCCTTTTATTGGGGGACATTATTCTGAAATGTAGATATAGACAGTGAATTTGTTCTTTGGACTGGGGTGTTATCATATTTTTTTAAAAAAGATTTATTTATTTATTTGAAAGGCAGAGTTACAGAAAAGGTAAAGGCAGAGAGATATTTTCCATCCACTGGTTCACTACCCAAATTTCAACAAGGACCAGGGTTGAGCCCGTTGAATCCAGGAGCCAGGAGCTTCTTCTGGGTCTCCCATGTGGATGTAGGGGTCCACGTATTTGGGTTATCTTCTGCTGCTTTCCCAGTTACATTAGCAGGGAGCTATCAAGGAAGTGGAGCAGCCAGGATTTGAACTGGTGTCTATATGGGATGCTGGTGCTGCAGGAGATGGCTTTACCTGCTACACCACAGCACTGGCTCCAGTGCTGTCATTTCTAGGATATCTCTCCGTGCAAAATTGGGGAATTTACATTATTCATTTTGTTTGATAAAGATTGGAATTATATTTCACATAGTTTTGTGTAAACTTTTCCACAGTTATATTTTACTTACTTGTTTTTAAACATAATACGTTTATGTGGTTTAAAATTTAATCTCTTTTTTCTGTCTTTAGATAAACCATATTATATTTATATAAGATGTTTATAAACATATTTTCTCTCATGAATATTCTTTATGGAACCAGCCAAATATGTATATATTTTCTCTCTAACTGACTGTATATCAACAGACTGTATTGTATCAAACTATATTAATTACTTCCTATCCACAACTGTACTTTCTGTGGTTTTAGCTATCCATGGTCAACCATGATGTGAAAATATTGAATAAGAAATTAAAGAAAAAACACATACTTTTAAATTACATAGCATTCTGAATAGCATGATAAAATATTGTACTGTCCCAGTTGGCACATGACTCATCCCTGTGTTCAGCATATTCACTTACTTAGTACACATAACGATCTACTGTCATGGCATTGCAGTGCTTACGTTCAAATAACCCCTACTTTACTAGTAATCACTGTAAAGCACAAGAGTAGTGATGCTGGCAATTCAGATATGCCAAAGAGAAGCTTCAAAATGTTGCCTCTAAGTTAAAAAGTCAAAGTTATTGACTTAATAAGGGAATAAATAGCACATGCCATGGTTACTGAGAGGTATGGTAAGAACCATTCTTCTATCCGTGCAATTTTGAGGGAGGAAAAAGAAACTCATGCTATTTTCTTGTTGTATCTCACACTGCAAAAGTGCATGACAAGTGCTTAAGATGGGAAATGTATTAAATTTGTGAGTGGAAAGCATGAACAGAAACACATTTCAACTGACAGCAACATATTGCATCAGAAAGCATTTATGGTATAAAAAGATCTTAGAAAGGGCTCTCATAAAATGAGTAACATCAAGCGAATGGTTACACAGATTCACAACCAGGTTTTAGACTGAAAAATATAAAAATTATAAAAGACACTATCTGCTGATGAAATTCCCACCACCAGGGTCAGCACTGTGACATAGCTGATTAAGCCATCATCTGCTATGCCAGCATCCCATATGAGCTCTGGTTCGAGTCTTGGCTGCTCCATTTATGATCCAGCTCCCTACTAATGTGCCTGGAAAGACAATGGAGGATGGCCTGAGTGCCTGGGCCCCTGCCAACTATGGGCAGATGGAGTCCTTCAACTGACTTTGAAGTGGCCCAGTCCTGGCAGTTGTGACTGTTTGGGGAATGGATGAACCAGCAGATTGAAGTTTCTCTCTCTCTTTGTTTTTCAAATAAAATAAATAATTTTTTAAAACCCACCATATTTCCAGTTGTGCTACAGAAATTGATTAAGGAGAAAGTATACCATGGAAAGCAAATCATCAGTGGTAATACATCACAATGCCTTTGCCATTTACCTCGCTTCCTCAGATCACATAGGCATTATATCATCTCATATTATCACTGGAAGGGTGATTATGATACAATCAGACATCTTAAAATAGAGATATCAGGTTCTTTCTTTTTTAAAAAAAGTGTTATAGAGAGATTGGGAAAGATAAAGAAAGAATCCATTGCCATTCCCATAATGTCTGTGATGGTCAAGGGGTGTGCCAAGCCAAAGCCCGGTACCTAGAACTCCATCCTGGTCTCCCACATGGGTGGTAAGATCCCAAGTACTTGGGCTGTCTTCTGCTATATTCCCAGACATGTTAGTAGGGAGCTGTATTGGAAGTAGAGCAGTTGGGATTTGCACAGGTACTCACAGGGTATACTGGCATCCCAGGCAGTGGCTTAACCTACTGTGCCACAACACTGGTTTCAAGAGAGAGACTACTTTCAGATAATATTCATGATAGTTCATTGTTATAATTGTTCTATTTTATTAGTTATTATTGTTAACCTCTTATAGGTAATTTATAATTAAACTTTATCATATCTATGTCTGTATATGACACACACACACACACACACACACACATATATATATAGTTTGGTACTACTAGCAGTTTCAGGTTTCTACCTGGGAGTCTTGGAACATATCTCTTGCTGATAAAAGGGACTACTCTCCATGTATGATTCTGCATGATCCTGTACCTAGATTTTTTTGCACCTAACAACAGGTATTTATTTTTTCAAAATAGTTATGCAGTTTCCTGTCTTTCAAATGGCTGCGTTTATTTCCAATGTATAAATATATGTATCATTATTTGTATTGTTTCCATTCTTTTATTATTACAATCAATGTGATATAAAGCCTATATATATATAATTGCTTACATGCCAGATTTATGTGGAATAAATTCTCTAGAAACAAATTGTTGGGTCAAACGGAATGTACAGTTATCCTCTAGACAGATATTATTAAGCTTTCCAAAAAGGTTTGTCAATTTGTATCTTTCAACTATCTTTGGCAAATTATGCTTTTTTTGCACATTTTCTCCAATACAGTGTATTTCAAACTTTCTCATTTTTGTCAATCTACTATGTAGAAAATTGTATCTCAGTTTAGTTTTTATTTGCATTTCTTTTAATATGAGGTAAAATAAACATTTTTGTATACTTAAAATATATCTGTATATTCTCCTTGAACTTAACATAACTTTATTTTTTTATTTTTATTTATTTATTTATTTATTTAACTTTTATTTAATGAATATAAATTTCCAAAGTACAGCTTATGGATTACAATGGCTACCCCCCGATAACGTCCCTCCCACCTGCAACCCTCCCCTTTCCTACTCCCTCTCCCCTTCCATTCACATCAAGATTCATTTTCAATTCTCTTTATATACAGAAGATCAGTTTAGCATACATTAAGTAAAGATTTCAACAGTTTGCTCCCACACAGAAACATAAAGTGAAAAATACTGCTTGAGTACTAGTTATAGCATTATCACAATGTACAGCACATTAAGGACAGAGATCCTACATGAGGAATAAGTGCATAGTGACTCCTGCTGTTGACTTAACAAATTGACACACTTGTTTATGGCATCAGTAATCACCTTTGGCTCTTGTCATGAGCTGCCAAGGCTATGGAAACCCCCTGAGTTCACTGACTCTGATCATATTTAGACAAGGCCATGGTCAAAGTGGAAGTTCTCTCCTCCCTTCAGAGAAAGGTACCTCCTTCTTTGATGACCTGCTCTTTCCACTGGGATCTCACTCGCGGAGATTTTTCATTTAGGTTTTTTTTTTTTCCCCCAGAGTGTCTTGGCTTTCCATGCCTGAAATACTCTCATGGGCTTTTCAGCCGGATCCGCATGCCTTAAGGGCTGATTCTGAGGCCAGAGTGCTGTTTAGGACATCTGCCATTCTATGGGTCTGCTGTGTATCTCGCTTCCCATGTTGGATCATTCTCTCCCTTTTTTATTCTATCAGCTAGTATTTGCAGACACTATTCTTGTTTATGTGATCCCTTTGGTTCTTAGTCCTATCATTATGATCCATTGTGAACTGAAATTGATCACTGGGACTAGTGAGATGGCATTGGTACATGCCACCTTGATGGGATTGAATTGGAATCTCCTGGTATGTTTCTAACTCTACCGTTTGAGGTAAGTCAGCTTGAGCATGTCCCGAATTGCACATCTCTTCCCTCTCTTATTCCCACTCTTATATTTACCAGCGATCACTTTTCAGTTAAGTTTCAGCACTTAAGAAGAATTGTGTATTGATTACAGTATTCAACCAAAAGTATTAAGTAGAACAAACAAAAAAAATACTAAGAGGGATAACATATTAAGTTGTTCATCAACAGTCAGGGCAAGGGCTGATCAAGTCACCGTTTCTCATAGTGTTCATTTCACTTTAACAGGTTTCCTTTTTGGTGCTCAGTTAGTTGTCACCTATCATGGAGAACAAGTGGTATTTGTCCCTTTGGGATTGGCTTATTTCACTCAACATAATGTTTTCCAAATTCCTAACAGGGATCACTTTTCAGTGAAAATTTAAACACCTAAGTATAATTGTGTGTTAATTACAGAGTTCAACCAATGGTACCAGAACAAAAAAAATACTAAAATGGATAAAGTATTACATTGTACATCAACCGTCAGGACAAGGGCTGAACAAGTCACTGCTTCTCATAGTGTCCATTTCACTTCAACAAGTTTCCCCTTTGGTGCTCAGTCAGTTGTCACTGACCAGGGAGAGCATATGATATTTGTCCCTTTGGGACTGGCTTAATTCACTCACATGATGTTTTCCAAATTCCTCCATCTTGCTGCAAAAGATGAGTTTCATTGTTTTTCACTGCTGTATAGTATTCTATAGAGTACATATCCCATAATTTCTTTATCCTGTCTACTGTTGATGGGTATTTGGGTTGGTTCCAGGTCTTAGCTATTGTGAATTGAGCTGCAATAAACATTAGGGTGCAGACTGCTTTTTTGTTTGCCAATTTAATTTCTTTTCGGTAAATTCCAAGGAGTGGGATGGCTGGGTTGAATGGTAGGGTTATCTTCAGGTTTCTGAGGAATCTCCAAACTGACTTCCATAGTGGCTTAATCAATTTGCATTCCCACCAACAGTGGGTTAGTGTCCCTTTTTCCCCACATCCTTGCCAGCATCTATTGTTGGTAGATTTCTGAATGTGAGCCATTCTAACTGGGGTGAGGTGAAACCTCATTGTGGTTTTGATTTGCATTTCCCTGATTGCTAGTGATCTTGAACATTTTTTCATGTGTCTGTTGGCCATTTGGATTTCCTCTTTTGAAAAATGTCTATTGAGGTCCTTGGCCCATCTCTTAAGTGGGTTGTTTGTTTTGATGTTGTGGAGTTTCTTGATTTCTTTGTAGATTCTGGTTATTAACCCTTTATCAGTTGCATAGTTTGCAAATATATTTTCCCATTCTGTCGGTTGCCTCTAGACTTTCCTGACTGTTTCTTTTGCAGTACAAAAACTTCTCAATTTGATGCAATCCCAAATGTTAATTTTGGCTTTGACTGCCTGTGCTTCTGGGGTGTTTTCCAAGAAGTCTTTTCCAGTACCTATATCTTGCAGGGTTTCTCCAATGCTCTCTAATAATTTGATGGTGTCAGGTCGTAGATTTAGGTCTTTAATCCATGTTGAGTGAATTTTTGTGTAAGGTGAAAGGTAGGGGTCTTGCTTCATGGTTCTGCACGTGGAAATCCAATTTTCCCAGCACCATTTATTGAATAGACTGTCCTTGATCCAGGAATTGGTTTTGGATCCTTGATCAACATTAGTTGGCTGCAGATGTTTGGATTGATTTCTGGTGTTTCAATTCTGTTCCATTGGTCTATCCATCTGTTTCTGTACCAGTACCATGCTGTTTTGATAACAACTGCCCTGTACTATGTCCTGAAATCTGGTATTGTGATGCCTCCAGCTTTGTTTTTGTTGTACAAGATTGCTTTAGCTATTCGAGGTCTCCTGTGTCTCCATATGAATTTCAGCATCATTTTTTCCAGATCTGAAAAGAAGGTTTTGGTATCTTGATTGGTATTGCATTGACAGGACAGAAGATCAACATATTGCAGTAGATTTAAATGACACTATAGCCCAAATGGATCTAACAGATATATACAGAACTTTCAATCCTACAGCTAAAGATTTTACATTCTTCTCAGCAGTACATGGAACCTTCTCTAGGACTGACCACATACTAGGCCATAAAGCAAGTCTCAGCAAATTTAAAAGAATTGGAATCATACCATGCAGCTTCTCAGACAATAAAGGAATGAAGTTGGAATAACTCAGGAATCCCTAGAGCATACGCAAACCCATGGAGATTGAACAACATGCTCCTGAATGAACAATGGGTCATAGAAGAAATTAAAAGAGAAATCAAAAATTTTCTGGAAGTAAATGAGGATAACAGCACAACATACCAAAACTTATGGGACGCAGCAAAAGCAGTGTTAAGAGGAAAGTTTATATCAATAGGTGCCTACATCAAGAAATTGGAAAGGCACCAAATAGATGAGCTTTCAATTCACCTCAAGGATCTAGAAAACCTACAGCAAACCAGACCCAAATCTAGTAGGAGAAGAGAAATAATTAAAATCAGAGAAGAAATCAACAGTATTGAATAAAAAAAAAATTACAAAAAATCAGCCAAACGAGGAGCTGGTTTTTTGAAAAAATAAACAACATTGACACCCCATTGGCACAACTAACTAAAAAAAGAAAAGACCCAAATCAATAAAATCAGAGATGAAAAAGGAAATGTAACAACAGATACCACAGAAATAAAAAGAATCATCAGAAATTACTACAAGGACTTGTATGCCAGCAAACAAGGAAACCTATCAGAAATGGATAGATTCCTGGACACATGCAACCTACCTAAATTGAACCAGGACGTCATAGAAAACCTAAATAGACTCATAAGTAAAACAGAAATTGAAACAGTAATAAAGGCCCTCCCAACAAAGAAAAGCCCAGGACCAGATGAATTCACTGCTGAATTCTACCAGACATTTAAAGAAGAACTGACTCCAATTCTTCTCAAACTATTCAGAACAATCGAAAAAGAGGGAGTCCTCCCAAATTCTTTCTATGAAGCCAGCATCACCTTAATTCCTAAGCTGGAAAAAGATGCAGCATTGAAAGAGAATTA
Organism: Oryctolagus cuniculus; assembly: GCF_964237555.1. NCBI lineage: Eukaryota > Metazoa > Chordata > Mammalia > Lagomorpha > Leporidae > Oryctolagus > Oryctolagus cuniculus. The sequence goes on along the minus strand of NC_091432.1, from coordinate 207,699,495 downwards.
CAGACCAATATCCCTGATGAACATAGATGCAAAAATCCTCGATAAAATTCTCACCAATAGAATGCAACAACACATCAGAAAAATCATCCACCCAGACCAAGTGGGATTTATCCCTGGTATGCAGGGATGGTTTAATGTGTGCAAAGCAATCAATGTGATACACCACATTAAGAGACTGCAGAAGAAAAACCATATGATTATCTCAATAGACGCTGAGAAAGCATTTGATAAAATACAACACCCGTTCATGATGAAAACTCTAAGCAAACAGGGTATGGAAGGAACATTCCTCAATACAATCAAAACAATCTATGAAAAACCCACGGCCAACATCCTACTGAATGGGGAAAAGTTGGAAGCATTTCCACTGAGATCTGGTACCAGACAGGGATGCCCACTCTCACCACTGCTATTCTATATAGTTCTATAAGTTTTAGCCAGAGCCATCAGGCAAGAAAAAGAAATTAAAGGGATACAAATTGGGAAGGAAGAACTCAAACTATCCATCTTTGCAGATGATATGATTCTTTATTTAGAGGACCCAAAGAACTCTACTCAGAGATTATTGGAACTCATAGAAGATTTTGGCAAAGTAGCAGGGTATAAAATCAATGCACAAAAATCAACAGCCTTTGTATACACAGGCAATGCCACGGCTGAGGAAGAACTTCTAAGATCAATCCCATTCACAATAGCTACAAAAACAATCAAATACCTTGGAATAAATTTAACCAAGGACGTTAGGGATCTCTACGATGAAAATTACAGAACCTTAAAGAAAGAAATAGAAGAGGATACCAAGAAATGGAAAAATCTTCCATGCTCATGGATTGCAAGAATCAATATCATCAAAATGTCCATGAACATAACTTTAGTACATTTTTCTAGTAGGTTGTTTGTATCTTATTGATACACAGCAGATCTTTACATAATATGGAAATTATCATTGGTCTGTAATGAAATTTGCAAGTAATTTTGCTAGTTTGCCATTTATATCTTTGGAGTTCTTATGTTATACTTTTTACTAAGTAATTTTATGTAGACTATTGAATTTTTCTAATTTAATTCAAGGCTTCTAAGTTCTGTGTCACATTTATAAATGCCTTGATAAAGGACTCGTATCAAGAATAGGTAAAGAACACTTATATTTAAATTATTAAAAGACAGCCAGATTAAAAAGAATGCAGGAAATTTAGAGAGAAATCTCCAAATAAGATATATGTATAATGGTCAATAAACACATGAAGAGATGTTGAACATCATAAATGCAAATTAAAACCACAATGAAATGTCACTTCACAATTACTAAAATGACTGCAATTTAAAAAAGTAAAAACTGATGCTCACTAGTATTGATGAGAATGTTTCAAATTTGGAACCCCTATATATTGTTGTCATTGTTAAATGTTTTGATCATCTTGGAGAAGTTTTTCAGTTCCTCACAATGTTATAGTTACTATATACCCAGAAATTTCACACCTCAGCATTACTGAGGAAATTAAAGTATATATCCACAAAAGCGTGTGTGCAAAATTATTCACAGCAGCATTATTCATAATCACCAAAACCTAGAGACAACCTAGATGACCATGAACTGATGAATGAGTTAATCTGTGGAGACAGAAATACATTAGTAATTATTACCAGATGTTGGGGGAAGACAGACCTGGAGAGCGACTGCTCATGGGGGTGGTATTCCTTTTAGTCATGAATATTTACTCCTATGTTTCCATAGAAGAATTCAATAGTTCTCATTTTTACAAGCGTCCATTTCGGCTGCCCATTTGTACTGCATTTCCTGCATCTCTCCATCACGTTCTGTACTGCAGCAACAAGGAACTACCTTGATTTTTATATACTGGTCCGTTTCTCTGGAGAACTCTGATTGTTACAATATGTTTTTAGTATTAAAGTAAAGATTTAAATTATTTTTACTAGGCTTATGCTCATCCCATTTAAAAGCAATTGATTTTCTTATGTAAGCTTCATCACCACATTACAACTGTAATTATCATACACTGAGGTTGTTACCAAAGATCAGCTAGTTGTCCTCAGCTCCTTCAAAAGAAAAGTATTGACTTAAAGAATTTGCTATGGCTTAGGTACTTGTATTCAGTTAATACTTGCCATGAAAGATCAAACTTAAGAATTTAGGAGAAAGAACTCTAAAACAGTTCCATCTCATTATAGACTTTCATATAAACCTAGTCAATGGGCTTTAGTAGAAGTGTAGCTGTTAATTTTATGTGACAATGTGGCTGGGTTACACAGTGCCCAGACATTTGGTCAAACATTGTCTTGAGTGTCTGTGTGGGTGTTTAATGAAATTAACATTTGAATCTGTAGTCTGAACAAAGACGACCACTCTTCCTAATATGAGTGAACCTTGGCAATCCACTGAAGACCTTAATAGAACCGAAAGCCCAAGTAAGAAAGAATTTCAGATGCCTGACTGTTGAGTTAGGACTCTGTTCTTCCCTTGCCGTCAATCTGAAATTTATACTTAAGCCTTTCTGAGTTAGATCTTCAGACTAGTACTGGAATCTATACCATCAACTCTCCTGAATCTCTGGCTTGTATATAGAAAATCTTGATATTACTTAGCCTCCATGATGATGGGAATCAACTGCTTATAAGGATCTGTCTGTCTGTCTATCCACCCATCCATATTTCCTATTCTGTTTCTCTGGATTTCTATGGCTAAAAAAGACCTACAGTTGTGCAATTTCCTCCCTGGACTGAAAATCTTTAGAGATGGCTAAGTAATAACCTATGAGGAAGAAGAGCAAGCTATATTACTTACCCTAATATAAACACATTATATTTAGATGATTATAGGTTACTAGGTGTTCTATCTAAGTAGATGTAGATGCTTGTCTCCCCACCCCCATCCTTCATTTTCAAAGCAGATCAGTATCACTTCTTATCACAAATTTTTGGTGAGTACTTATGTGCCAGAAATCTTCTATGAATGGTATATTAGGGAAAAATACAAGTGTCTGGTTTACTATAAATGGCAGGTAATAAACATGAGAAAGCAGATTATAAAAATTATACTAAGAAATCAGTATGATATGACTCAGTGACTACGATTCATCATTTTATTGGACAGTCTTATTTTGGTAGTGCCAGCTGCATGCAGTTCCAACATAGACAATGCTAACATTGACAACGTCAGGAAATTTTTTTATAGAAGGTTACAGGCTCATTCTTTGAAACACAAGTGAAATTAAAGATATCACACTGATAGGTGAAACCTGGTAAAGTCTTCAAATCAAACTGCACTTCTTTATACAATAATTTGCTTGTTTCTCTAAGTCTTTATATGTTTTTAAATTTTTTGTTTTTCCTCTTCTATGTTTTATTTATTATTTTTCAATATAAAGACAATAGATATCATGAATCTCATATGTATACTTCTAAGAAGATAACCATGTTTTCTTCATTTTCTCCCTCCCCTCCTCAAACTCCCTTGTTCCTTCTTTTCTTTTTTTTTCTTAAATTTTTGAAAAAAACATAATTTCCATCCATTCTATAATCACAGTCTTAATGTATGACTAAACCATAATATTAAACAAGAGGAAGATGTGTGTTTTAATCCAAGGAATTGGAATAAACAGCTTTATAGAAAAAGTAGTAAATATGGTAAAAATGAACATTTTTGAGGCAGGGCTTGTAGATGAGACTTAATAATTCTTTTGCCTCTCTAAGCCATTTAGGCATAGCGAACACTTTGTTTTTTCAACACCAATCCCTCTTCCTACTTCTCAAGTATTCAGTGGCCTTCTTTGATGATTACATAGCTGAGCAAGCATTGAGAGTCTAAAAATCAACAATAAGCCGTTCTTTCAATATTTATTTCTCTGGTTCTATGAAAAATTTCCCTACCAGAGATGTAGAACTATCCTTGGAAGAGAAATAACTTCAGAGTAAAGCATTTGTCATTATCAGGGTCACCTAATTTCTGAGTAACTGCTTGGCTCTGATGAAGCTTTTCATATTCAATAGTACATCATCAGCACACAGCAAACTTGGCACAATTCCAAGGTCTACAAAATATTTTTTGTTCAAAGAATAAGTAACATATTTAGTAATCCCAGGATATCTGTGGGGTTCTTGCAAAATGTGCTTATAGGAAAAATCAGTTGTTTTTTTTTTAAATTTACAGCATGAAATTCAGTCTAGATCTCTTTCCTTATCTGTTTTCTTCAGGAGTCTGTTTTTAATTTTAATGAAGTATTTTTTGGCTTCCTCTGCAATATAAAATTTTCTAGTTTTGTTAGTTTGTATACCTCCTATTTTAATGAACATGTTGTCAACCATGTTGAAAAAAGAATTATCAAAAACAAAAGGTATATTAATTTCAAATTGGTGTGCTATGGCTTAAGAACTTTATCAGAATAGAAGTTTGAATGCTGTTGTTATTTGCACAGGGTAATTTTCTTCAGATAGCTCGAAATACACTTCACTTTTCAATTCTGGAATTATTATGGCAATAATACTTTTAATATTTAGAAATATGATAGCAATAATATCTCTAATATCTGGATTTATGATTAGTGACTGCGTTTACTTAAGATTTATTATTATAAATTTGCATTTCAATTGCATTTTAAAAAGGTTATGTATGATGTTTTCTCTTCAAATGTTCTGTTATTCCTCTTCAGCATGGCCATTTATTTTTTGAAATTGAATAGGATAAACAGTAAATGATAATGATTGATAGTCTAGAGCAAGCTACTGTATGAAGAGTTTGTAAGTCCAAAACTTACCTTTTGACTTCCATCTTGGATGATAAAATACTAGATTATAGAATAGAGCTGATTATGATATCAAAGAGGATTCCTGAAGTGACCTGGCAGATACACCAACATCTTGATGTGTTCCTACTAATTAAACTTCAGGCTAGCACTGCCCACCTAGGAAGAAAGAAATAGCCATTTAGTAGGGAAAGTAAGATGAAATGAATCAGATGGGTTTTGCCTTTTTTTAAAATCTATTCTTCCCTTATCTATATTAGTATAAGTCTCTATTTAGCACAATTCAGATATCTTACAACAGATTCACATTTTGTGCAGGGAAATCTGTATATTTGTACCTATTCTAATATAATTAATTTATTGCATCAAAAGTTTATCTAAATCATTGCAATAACCTTGTATTGACTTTGAATACCTATATGCATTCACTTTAATGGATTTATAATGCCATAAAAAGGATTTAATAAAGAATGCATAAAAACTTCAGCACTAGGTGCAAAATGGAGGTGATTGTAGGGAATTAGAACTGAGATACAACATCATGTTCTTCTTTGCTTTTTTTTTTTTTTTTTTTTTTTTTTTTTTTTTTTTTTTGACAGGCAGAGTGGACAGTGAGAGAGAGAGACAGAGAGAAAGGTCTTCCTTTTGCCGTTGGTTCACCCTCCAATGGCCGCCGCTGCAGCCGGCGCACCGCGCTGATCCTGGCAGGAGCCAGGAGCCAGGTGCTTTTCCTGGTCTCCCATGGGGTGCAGGGCCCAAGCACCTGGGCCATCCTCCACTGCACTCCCTGGCCATAGCAGAGAGCTGGCCTGGAAGAGGGGCAACCGGGACAGAATCCGGCGCCCCAACCGGGACTAGAACCCGGTGTGCCGGCGCCGCAAGGTGGAGGATTAGCCTATTGAGCCACGGCGCTGGCTTTCTTTGCTTTTAGATGTCTGATGTTAATGCCATAAAACAAAAATTCTAATGCTCAGAAAGGAAGAATATATGCCTGACAGAATGTTTTCATGGATTTCAAAATATTTTTTTATTTCCACAAGAAAGTTACTTTGTGTTCATTGTAGTCAACTATCACTCCCATATTCAACAATGTTTCTGATTTCTATTGCCATATATTAGTCTGAATTATTCTGGAATTTTATATAAATGAAATTGTATGGTATGTCCTATTCCATGACTTTTTTGACAGAATGTCATATTTTTGAGATGCATCAAACTTTTTTGAGATCATTATATAATTATGTAAGAATCCATTCACCAAGAAGACATAATGATCCTATATAAGTAAATACCTAACAACAGACAGAATTTGTGAAGTAAAAACTGATAGAGCTGCAGGGACAAATAGACAAATTCACAATTAAAGTTGGTGCCTTCACATACCACTTTATCAATAAAACTTTTAGGGTGAAAAATCAGCAAAAATATGGAACCAATAGAAGAGAGAACCTAGGAGATCTTATGTATATGTCATATATCATATATATATATTATATAATGTAATTCAGTTTTATATATTATACATATATTTTCCATGAACTAATATATATTACATATATAGTTTCCATGAACTAATATATATTATATATAACTAATATACATATTATATATAATATATGTATGTTATATATGTTCATATATACATATGAACTAATATATGTTATATATAAGATACACAATATAATATATAATACACAATATATATTATATATATATAGGGACTTCAAAAGTTCATGGAAAATTCCCATTAACACTAAATTCCATTTTCCCTTACATTTTGAAGGTGCTATGTATATATGTGTGTATATATATATATATATATAGAGAGAGAGAGAGAGAGAGAGAAAGATAGATAGATACATTTGTCATGCAATGGTATTAAAATACACATTTTCTTTTCAAGCACACATGGAACATTTACCAAGATAAGCTGGAGCATATAGCAAACTTTTATAAATTTAAAATAAATGATATTGCAGAGTACGTTCTTTTTATGTAATGGACTTGAACTAGAAATCAATAAAGGGTCAACAGGAAAATCTCCAAACACTTGGAAATTAACATTATGCTTCTGAGAAATTCATTAGCCAAAGTCCCGAAGGATTTTTTAAAAATTTATTTAACAGGTAGAGTTATAGACAGTGAAAGAGAGAGACAGACAGAAAGGTGAACTTCCTTCCATTGGTTCACTCCCCAAATGGCCACTACAGCCGGTGCTGAGCTGATTCGAAGCCAGGAGCCAGGTGCTTCTTCCTGGTCTCCTATGTGGGTGCAGGGGCCCAAGCACTTGGGCCATCCTCCACTGCCCTCCTGGGCCACAGCAGAGAGCTGGACTGGAAGAGGAGCAACTGGCTCTAGAAACCAGTGCCCATATGGGAGGCCGGCACTGCAGGTGGAGGATTAACCAAGTGAGCAAGAAATTACTCAACTACCCAGTATGAATATAGCCCATGCCTTGAGATCTGGACTTGTTCTTGGCTCCTTTACATAATTACTTCACCCTATAGAGGTTTATGCACTTTCTCACAGACCATGAGGTGTTATAACTTAATTAACCAGCATCTTTGCTGCATTTGATGCCATGAAATTGTCAAAGTTGTGAGAGAACGGCCGGCGCTGCAGCTCACTAGGCTAATCCTCCACCTGCATCGCCGGCACTCCGGGTTCTAGTCCCAGTGGGGGCGCCGGATTCTGTCCCGGTTTCTCCTCTTCCACCCTCATGGGAGACCTCTCTTCTCCCTGCACCCTCATGGGAGACCAGGAGGAAGCACCTGGCTCCTGGCTTCGGATCACTAAAGCACGCCAGCCATAGCAGCCATTTAGGGGGTGAACCAACAGAAGGAAGTCCTTTTTCTCTGTCTCTCTCTCTTACTGTCTAACTCTGCCTGTCCAAAAAAAAAAAAAAAAAAAAAAGTTGTGAGAGAACTCTAATTGTTTATTGTTTTTCTTCAGTTTTCCCTTGTAAAGAGCCTATTTCTCATTCTAGATCACTGCCTCTAAGAAGTCACTTTGAGATAGAATTTCCTTTATAATTCAAATGAAATTATAAAAATGCCCTACAGATAGATATTTTCTCATTCCAATACAGATGCAAATTTTTTTGTGTGGGGTGGGCATTTGCCACAGCAGTTAAATTGCAGCTTGAGGCACTATGGGAGTGCCTGGTGTGACCTCCAGCTATTCCACTTCCAATCTAGCTTTCTGCTAAGGTACACACCCTGGGAAGCAGCAGATGATGGCTCAAGTACTTGGATCCTTGCTGCCCACCTGGAAGACTATGTAGTTCTAGGCTTTTGGTTTCAGCCTGACCCAGTTCTGGCTGCTGCAGGCATTTGGGGAGTGAACCAGGGAATGGAAGATTCTGTATATTTTGTCTCTGTTTCCCTCTATCTCCGGTTTCCAAATAAAATGAAAACAAATAAATAAAAATATGTGTGAAGTGGAAAGAGTAATTTTGTTTTCTCTACTGAATAAAAAGACTTTCTCTGATACTGGTCCAGCAGCTAAATGCAGCATCTAACAGTAAGCCTTCAAACTTCATCTGGTTTTGAATATAAAACATGTGCTTCTGTGGGAAGAGTGTTCTCACTTTGGATGACTCTATCTGACATTTAGTGGGGATGAATGTTTGGTAGGACCTAGTATCATGTTGAGATGCTTTATTTTTCCAGAGACTAGATATTAGATTTTAAACAAGATGTTAATGGAAATTCATGCCTGAAGAAATCTACCAAGTTGAACTATTCCTTGTTCAGGAAATTTAGTTTGTTTTAGAATTTTATAGGGTAGATATTGTGAAAAACTGGAGTTTATTTCTGCTAATCATGGAATTTATTAAAAGACACAGAGGTGTTTTGACATGAACTAAAATTTTTTTAAAAAGCTTACTGCATTTTTGTTTGGGAGGGCATTGACTCTATGTTTAATTTTGAAAATATCTATATTTTAACAACATTATCTTTAATTACATTAGCATGATCTAGTTCTAGTTCTCTCAGAAATTTTGTAGCTTCCATGAGTAGACACTGTGCTTCTTTTGTTAGAACTATCATGCATATCACAATTTTAGAAGCTGCTGTAACTAATATGAATTTTTAAACTTTAAATTTCTAATTGCTACAAATATGGAAATGAATCTAATTTTCATATATTACTATTATATCTCTTGGAATATTTTTGATTCACTAAGTATGTTATGTTCCTTAAGATTTGTTATGTAGATGATCATGCCATCTACTAATAAAAATAATTTTACTAGTTTCCAAATTTTTATAACTTTTATATTTTGCACCTTCTTTATTATAATGGTCAGGATTTTTAGCAAAAAGTTAATAGATGACCTATCATAAAAGTCCTTTTTGGATCATGAGTTTATCAGAAAAACATTCAATATTTTATATTAAGCACAGTTACAGATGTTAGTTTTTAGATAGTTTTTGTTATTGGATGTCATTTGATTATTTTATATTATTTACATCTCTAGTAGCTATATCCTATCTAACCACTCACTATACTCTTCTTTTCCTTTACATACTTAAAAAGGCATTGTAGTTATTTTCATGTATTAGAACTTGTTGAATCATCATTAGTTCAATTTCTATCAAATTGTTTTCTTATTTCTGACAGAATTATATTTTTGGTTTTTAAAAAGTCTACTAAATTTTGAGCATGTCCCAAATTGTACATCTCTTCCCTCTCTTATTCCCACTCTTACATTTAACAGGGATCACTTTTCAGTTAAGTTTCAACACTTAAGAATAACTGTGTATTAATTACAGAATTCAACCAATAGTATTAAGTAGAACAACTAAAAAAATACTAAAAGGGATAACATATTAAGTTGTTCATCAACAGTCAGGGCAAAGGCTGATAAAGTCACCATTTCTCATAGTGTCCACTTCACTTTAACAGGTTTCCTTTTTGGTGCTCAGTTAGTTGTCATCGATCAGGGAGAACATATGATATTTGATCATAATGATAGGACCAACAGTCAAAGGGATCACATAAATAAGACTAGTGTCTGAAAATACTAACCGATAGAATAAAAAAAAGGGAGAGAGAGATCCAACATGGGAAGCGGGATACACAGACTCATAGAATGGTGGATGTCCTAAACAGCACTCTGGCCTCAGAATCAGCCCTTAAGGCATTCGGATTTGGCTGAAAAGCCCATGAGAGTATTTCAGGCATGGAAAGCCAAGACACTCTGGCAAAAAAAAAAAAAAAATGACCTAAATGAAACATCTCTGCGAGTGAGGTCCCAGTGGAAAGAACAGGTCATAAAAGAAGGAAGTACCTTTTTCTGAAGGCAGGAGAGAACTTTCAATTTGACTATGACATTGTCTAAATATGATTGGAGTTGGCGAACTCAAAAGGCTTCCATAGCCTTGGAAACTCATGACAAGAGCCTAGGGTAATTACTGACGCCATAAACAAGAGAGTCAATTTAAGTCAACAGCAGGAGTCACTGTGCACTTATTCCTCATGTAGGATCTCTGTCCTTAATGTGCTGGACAGTGTGATTTAATGCTATAACTAGTACTCAAACAGTATTTTTCACTTTGTGTTTCTATGTGGGTGCAAACTGTTGAAATCTTTACTTAATATATGCTAAACTGATCTTCTGTATATAAAGAGAACTGAAAATGAATCTTGATGTGAATGGAAGGGGAGAGGGAGTGGGAGATGGGAGGGTTGGGGGTGGGAGGGAAGTTATGGGCGGGGAAGCCATTGTAATTCATAAGCTGTACTTTGGAAATTTATATTCATTAAATAAAAGTTAAAAACAATTACTGGGGAGGTAGAAAGAACGGACCATCAAAGAAGGAGATACCTTTTTCTGAAGGGAGGAGAGAACTTCCACTTTGACTATGACCTTGTCTAAATAAGATCGAAGTCGGTGAACTCAAAAGGCTTCCATAGCCTTGGCAACTCATGACAAGAGGCTAGGGATATTACTGTTGCCATAAACAAGAGTGTCAATTTGTTAAAAAAAAGTCTACTAAATTTTTACTACATATGCTGCAAGTATATTATAAATATGTTACTGGGAGTTCAGATTATATGGATGTATTACAATAGGCATTGGATTTTCCTACATGGAAATAGATTATTAATGGATCCTCTTAATCTGGGAGGCTTGGCTGTATTCTTCATTGTAGCAGGTTTGTTTCAGTTTTTCCTTGTGTTTAATGATAAATTTTCTGTGCATCATTTTAATTTTAAAGTTGGGCCTTTCTATATTTTTAACTGAAAGTCTTAGGTTTTCGGATGCTCAAGTCATGAACTCAAGCTTTTGCTCTTTTTAGACAGGGTTGGTTTCTGCTGCTTTATTTCTGAGATGTTCAATCAACACATAAGTCTCATAATGAGTTAAGATGTAAAATATAGGAACTAAAAAAACTCACAATAAAAAAGCTCAAATAACCAGGTAAACATGGGCAAAAGATGATATCCATGCAGTTTTTCATAATACATGTTTTCATACACTATTTGAGGAACCCTCATATGCATAGACTTAAAATGTTGCATCAAAATAGCATTAAGAATTAAAAACTGTTTGCATCAAAATACATCTTTAAATGTATTTTTCATGAACCATTTGTACTAATAAATATTTCATCAAATAAGACATACAAAAGTCCAATAGGTATCTGAAAAGTTAATCAACACCACTATTAATCAAAGAAATGCAAATCAAGCAACATTGAAATTTCTGAGAATGGCTATTATGAAAAACACAAAAGATAACAAGTATTATTGAGTTTGGCAAGGCACTACTTATGGGACAAGGTTGGTACAGCTACTAACATATGGAAGTTCCTAACATACGGAAGCCACTAACATATGGAAGTTCCTAAAAACATTAAAAATAGAGCCATATGATCCAACAATTCCATTTCTGGATGTATATCCAAGGGAAATAAAACCAGTATGCTAAACAGATAACTTCAGTATTATTCACAATAGCCATAAGTATGGAATGAGCCTAAGAGTCCACCAACAGATAAATGGCTAAAGACAACGTGACACTTATACACACACATGCACACATATACATATACATATACATATATGCAAAAACACAATGAATTATTAGCAAGGCAAAAAATTAAATTCTGTCATTTGTAACAATGTGGATGAAACTGAAGGACATTATGCTAAATGAAATATGCCAAATGCAGACAAATACATTTCTGTATGATACTACTTATATGTAGAATCAAAAAACTTGGAATCATAGAAGCAGAAAGAAGAACAGTGGTTGAAGGAAATGGGAAGATAGTGCTACAAGTGTATACATTTTAAAGTATAAGGTGAAAAATTTCTGGGATAATGTACATCATGTTCACTATAGTTAATAAATAGTATATTGCTTACTGAAATTTAAAAAATAATAATATTTCTGAAAACTCATAGATAGACTTAAAACTAGAAGAAATTAACCACTAACACTCCACAAACTAAATTCTGAAGTGAGGTAAAATATGAAATAAATGACTAAGTAACTAATAAGAAACCTATCTATGTAATTAATGACCATGGTACAACTGATTGTGATATGTAGAAGGGGAAGTGCCACTGTCAGTGGATAAACAGTGTAATAAGTTAAATGTACCTTGGGTTCTTATAAAAAGTAAAGACAGATATAGAAGTAAAAGGAGAATGATAGAGAGGTAGAGTAGAATAGAAAGGAAATAGTTTAAGCTATCCGTTTAACTACGATTTTGACCCATTTCTTTTTTATTGATATTTTTTAAAACTTTTATTTATTTTTAAATTTTTTAAGGTAAACAAATTCCATATTTTTCACATTTCAGATTTAGGAACATATTGATACTTCCTACCCTACACTCCCTCCCACCTACATTCCTACCTTTTCTCCTCCATAGTCTCATACTCCCTCTTTTAATTTTTATACTTTCATTTTACTGTATACTCATAAGATTAAACCTACATTAATTAACAAATTCAACAAAAAGCAAGAAGGGAAAAAAACTCATTTCTCAACAGTAGGGACAAAGGTCATAAGCAATCATTAAATCTCAAAATGTCAATTTTGCTCCTATACATTACATTTTATATACTCTATTACTAAAGATCAGGGAAAACATATGGTGTTTGTTTTTTTGGGACTGACTTATTTCACTAAGTATAACAGTTTCCAGTTGTATCCATTTTGTTACAAAATACAATATTTCATTCATTTTTTATGGCTGAGTAGTATTCCATATTATATTTGTACCACAATTACTTTATCCAGTCATTAGTTGATGCATATCTGGCTTGATTGCATCCCTTGACCATTGTGAATTGAGTTGCTATAAACATGGGGGTACAGATAACTCTTTCATATGCTGATTTCATTTTGTTTCGGTAAATTCTCAGGAATGAGATTGCTGGGTCATATGCTAGATCTATTTTCAGAAATCTGAGGTATCTCCATACTGTCTTCCAGAGTGGCTGTACCAGTTTACAGTCCTATCAACCATAGATTAGGGTACCTTTTTCGCCACACCCTCATCAGCACTTGTTTGTTGATTTCTGTATGACAGCCATTCTAACTGGGATGAAATGAAAACCTCATTGTGGTTTTGATTTGTATTTCTCTGATGGCTAGTGATCCTAAGGATTTTAACATGTGTCTGTTGGCCATTTGAGTTTCCTCTTTTGAAAAATGCCTGTTCAAGTCTGTTGCCAATTTCAAAACTGGATTGTTTGTTTTTTTTTTGTTGATTCTATTAATCTGTTTATAGATTCTGTATATTAATCATTTATCAGTTGCATAGGTTGTAAATATTTTCTCCCATGATGCAGTTGCCTCTTCATTTTACTTAGTGTTTCCTTTGCAATGCAGAAGCTTCTTACCTTGATGTAATCCCATTTGTCTATTTTTGATTTGATTGCCTGTGCTTCTGGGGTCTTTTCAAACAAGTTTGTGCCTATGCCAACACCTTATAGAATTTCTCCAATGTATTCCTCTAGTAATTTTTTTTCTTTTTTTTTTTAACTTTTATTTAATGAATATAGATTTCCAAAGTACAGCTTATGGACTACGTTGGCTCACCCCCCACAGTGACTTCCCTCCCACCTGCAACCCTCCCCTTTCCCGCTCTCTCTCCCCTTCCATTCTAATCAAGATTCATTTTCAATTCTCTTTATATACAGAAGATCAGTTTAGTATACATTAAGTAAAGATTTCAACAGTTTGCACCCACATAGAAACACAAAGTGAAAAATACTGTTTGAGTACTCGTTATAGCATTAAATCACAATGTACAGCACATTAAGGACAGATATCCTACATGAGGAGTAAGTGCACAGTGACTCCTGTTGTTGACTTTACAAATTGACACTCCTGTTTATGGCATCAGTAATCTCCTATGCTCCATTCATGAGTTTCCAAGGCTATGGAAGCCTTTTGAGTTCACTAACTCTTATCTTATTTGGACAAGGTCATAGTCAAAATGGAAGTTCTCTCCTGCCTTCAGAGAAAAGTACCTCCTTCTTTGAAGACCTGTTCTTTCCACTGGGATCCAGCCAGAGTGTCTTGGCTTTCCATGCCTGAAATACTCTCATGGGATTTTCAGCCGGATCCGAATGCATTTAGGGCTGATTCTGAGGCCAGAGTGCTGTTTAGAACATCCGCCATTCTATGGGTCTGCTGTGTATGTCATTTCCCTTGTTGGATAGCTCTCCCCTTTATTTATTCTATCAGTTAGTATTAGCAGGCGCTAGACTTGTTTATGTGATGCCTTTGACTCTTAGTCCTTTCATTATGATCAATTGTGAGCAGAAATTGATCACTTGGACTAGTGAGATGGCAATGGTACATGCCACCTTGATGGGATTGAATTGGAATCCCCTGGTATGTTTCTAACTCTACCATTTGGGACAAGTCAGCTTGAGCATGTCCCAAATTGTACATCTCTTTACTCTCTTATTCCCACTCTTATATTTAACAGGGATCAATTTTCAGTTAAATTTCAACACTTAAGAATAACTGTGTATTAATTACAGAATTAAACCAGTAGTATAAAGTAGAACAGACAAAAACAATACAAAGAGGGATAATGTACTAAGTTGTTCATTAACAGTCAGGGCTATGCTGATCAAGTCACCATTTCTCATAGTGTCCATTTCACTTCAACAGTTTTCCTTTTTGGTGTTCAGTCAGTTGTCACCGATCAGGGAGAACATATGGTATTTGTCCCTTTGGGACTGGCTTAGTTCACTCAGCATGATGTGTTCCAGATTCCTCCATTTTGTTGCAAATGACTGGGTTTCATAGTTTTTTTACTGCGGTATAGTATTCTAAAGAGTACATATCCCATAATTTCTTTATCCAGTCTACCGTTGATGGGCATTTAGGTTGGTTCCAGGTCTTGGCTATTGTGAATTGAGCTGCAATAAACATTAGGGTGCAGACTGCTTTTTTGTTTGCCAATCTAAATTCCTTTGGGTAAATTCCAAGGAGTGGGATGGCTGGGTTGAATTGTAGGGTTATCTTCAGGTTTCTGAGGAATCTCCAGACTGACTTCCATAGTGGCTTAACCAATTTGCATTCCCACCAACAGTGGGTTAGTGTCCCATTTTCCCCACATCCTTGCCAGAATCTGTTGTTTGTTGATTTCTGTATGTGAGCCATTCTAACCGGGGTGAGGTGAAACCTCATTGTGGTTTTGATTTGCATTTCCCTGAATGCTAGTGACCTTGAACATTTTTTCATGTGTCTGTTGGCCATTTGGATTTCCTCTTTTGAAAAATGTCTATTGAGGTCCTTGGCCCATCTCTTAAGTGGGTTGTTTGTTTTGATGTTGTGGAGTTTCTTGATTTCTTTGTAGATTCTGGTTATTAACCCTTTATCTGTTGCATAGTTTGCAAATATTTTTTCCCATCCTGTCAGTTGTCTCTTCCCTCTCCTTACTATTTCTTTTGCAGTACAGAATCTTCTCAGTTTGATGCAGTCCCAATAGTTGATTTTGGCTTTGACTGCCTGTGCCTCCTGGGTCTTCTCCAGAAAGTCTTTGTTTGTGCCAATTTCTTGAAGTGATTCTCCAATGTTCTCTAATAACTTGATGGAGTCGGGTCATAGATTTAGGTCTTTAATCCATGTTGAGTGGATTTTTGTGTAAGGTGTAAGATAGGGGTCTTGCTTCATGCTTCCGCATGTGGAAATCCAGTTTTCCCAGCACCATTTATTGAATAGACTCTCCATGCTCCAGGAATTGGTTTTAGGTCCTTGATCACGTATAAGTTGGCTGTAGATGTTTGGGTTGATTTCTAGTGTTTCAATTCTGTTCCATTGGTCTATCCATCTGTTTCTGTACCAGTACCATGCTGTTTTGATTACAATTGCCCTGTAGTATGTCCTGAAATCTGGTATTGAGATGCCTCCGGCTTTGTTTTTGTTGTACAAGATTGCTTTAGCTATTCAAGGTCTCCTGTGCCTCCATATGAATTTCAGCATCATTTTTTCTAGATTTGAGAAGAATGTCTTTGGTATCTATATTGGTATTGCATTGAATTTATAAATTGCTTTTGGGAGAATGGACATTTTATGATGTTGATTCTTCCAATCCATGAGCATGGAAGATTTTTCCATGTTTTGGTATCATCTTCTATTTCTTTCTTTAAGATTTTGTAATTCACATTGCGGAGATCTTTAACGTCCTTAGTTAAGTTTATTCCAAGGTATTTGATTGTTTTTGTAGCTATTGTGAATGGGATTGATCTTAGAAGTTCTTTCTCAGCCGAGGCATTGCCTGTGTATACAAAGGCTGTTGATTTTTGTGCATTGATTTTATACCCTGCTACTTTGCCAAATTCCTCTATGAGTTCGAATAATCTCTTAGTAGAGTACTTTGGATCCTCTAAGTAAAGAATCATATCGTATGCAAAGAGGGATAGATTGACTTCTTCCTCCTCAATTTGTATTCTTTAATTTCTTTTTCTTGCCTGATGTCTCTGGCTAAAACTTCCAGAACTATGTTAAATAGCAGTGGTGAGAGTGGACATCCCTGTCTGGTACCAGATCTCAGTGGAAATGCTTCCAACTTTTCCCCATTCAATAGGATGCTGGCTGTGGGTTTTTCATAGATTGCTTTGATTGTATTGAGGAATGTTCCTTCCAAACCTAGTTTGCTTATAGTTTTCATCATGAACGGGTGTTGTATTTTATCAAATGCTTTCTTGGCGTCTATTGAGATAATCATACGGTTTTTCTTCTGCAGTCTGTTAATGTGGTGTATCACATTGATTGTCTTGCGCACATTAAACCATCCCTGCATACCCAGGATAAATCCCACTTGGTCTGGGTGGATGATCTTTCTGATGTGTTGTTGCATTCTATTGGCAAGAATTTTATTGAGGATTTTTGCATCTATGTTCATCAGGGATATTGGTCTGTAATTCTCTTTCAGTGTTGCATCTTTTTCCGGTTTAGGAATAAGGTGATGCTGGCTTCATAGAAAGAATTTGGGAGGATTCCCTCTTCTTCGATTGTTCTGAATAGTTTGAGAAGAATGTCTGGTAGAATTCAGCAGTGAATCCATCTGGTCCTGGGCTTTTCTTTGTTGGGAGGGCCTTTATTACGGTTTCAATTTCTGTTTTAGTTATGAGTCTATTTAGGTTTTCTATGTCTTCATGGTTCAATTTAGGTAGATTGTATGTGTCCAGGAATCTATCCATTTCTGATAGATTTTCTGTTTGCTGGCATACAAGTCCTTGTAGTAATTTCTGATGATTCTTTTTCTTTCTGTGGTGTCTGTTGTTACGTTTCCTTTTTCATCTCTGATTTTATTGATTTGGGTCTTTTCTCTTCTTTTTTTTTAGTTAGTTGGGCCAATGGGGTGTCAATTTTGTTTATTTTTTCAAAAAACCAGCTCTTCACTTGGCTGATTTTTTGTAATGTTTTTTGGATTCAATACTGTTGATTTCTTCTCGGATTTTAATTATTTTTCTTCTCCTACTAGATTTGGGTCTGGTTTGCTGAAAGTTTTCTAGGTCCTTGAGGTACGTTGAAGCTCATTTATTTGGTATCTTTCCAATTTCTTGATATAGGCACCTATTGCTATAAACTTGCCTCTCAATACTGCTTTTGCTGTATCCCATACGTGATATGTTGTGTTGTTATCCTCATTTACTTCCAGAAAGTTTTTGATTTCTCTTTTGATTTCTTGAATGACCCATTGTTCATTCAGGAGCATGTTGTTCAGTCTCCATGTGTTTGCATACTTTCTAGGGTTTCCTGAGTTGCTAATTTCCAGTTTTGTTCCACTGTGGTCTGAGAAGCTGCATGGCATGATTCTAATTCTTTTAAATTTGCTGAGACTTGCTTTACAGCCTAGTATTTGATTAATCCTTGAGAAGGTTCTATGCACTGCTGAGAAGAATGTAAAGTCTTTAGATGTAGGATTGAAAGTTCTGTAGGTATTTGTTAGATCCATTTGGGCAATAGTGTCGATTAAATCTGCTGTTTCCTTGTTGGTCTTCTGTCCGTATAATCTATCTATTTCTGAGAGTGGAGTATTGAAGTCCCCCAGTACTATTGTATTGGAATCTAAGTATCCCTTTAAGTCCCTTAACATATTTTTTAAATAGACTGGTGCCCTGTAATTAGGTGCATATACATTTATAATAGTTACATCTTCCTGTTGAATTGAACCCTTAATGATTATATAGTGTCCCTCTTTGTCTCTCTTAACAGTTTTTGTATTAAAGTTTATTTTGTCTGATATTAATATGGCTACACCTGCTTTTTTTGGTTTCTGTTGGCATGGAATATCTTTTTCCAACCTTTCACTTTCAGTCTGCATGCCTCTTTGTTAGAGAGATGTGTTTCTTGTAGGCAGCAAATAGTTGGGTTTTGTTCCTTAATCCATTCAGCCAGTCTGTACCTTCTAACTGAAGAGTTAAGTCCATTAACATTTAATGTGACTATTGATACATAGTGACTTTGCCCTGCCATTTTCCCGAAGATATTTTCTAGTATATGCTTTGAGCTTCCCATGCTCTTTTACTGGTAGGTTTTCTTCCTTTACCTTCTTTCATATTGATGGCCGTGTTTCTGTGTTTCTGGGTGTAGCACATCTTTAAGTATCTTTTTCAGGGCTGGATGAGTGGCCACAAAGTCTTTCAATTTCTGTTTGCTATGAAAGGTCTTTATTTCACCTTCATTCACAAATGAGAGCTTAGCAGGATATAATATTCTGGGCTGGCAATTTATCTCTCTTAGCACCTGTGCTGTCTCGCCATTCCCTCCTAGCCTGTAGTGTTTCTGATGAGAAGTCTGCTGTGAGTCTGATTGGAGATCCTCTGAGAGTAATCTGACGTTTCTCTCTTGCACATTTTAGGATCTTTTCTTTATGTTACACTGTGGTGAGTTTAATTCCAACATGTCGTGGTCAGGATCTCTTTTGGTCATGTTTACTAGGGGTTCTATGAGCTTCCTGTACTAGGATGTCTCTGTCCTTCTCCAAACCCGGAAAGTTCTCTGCTAGTATCTCACTAAAAAGGCCTTCTAATCCTTTCTCTCTCTCCATGCCTTCAGGAACTCCTAGAACCCGAATGTTGGTTTTTTAAATAGTATCCTGAAGATTCCTGACAATATGGTTTAGATTTCTAATTTCCTCTTCTTTTCTTTGGTTTGACTGTATGTTTTCCTGTGCTCTGTCTTCTAAGTCCAATATTCTCTCTTTTGTTTCACTGACTCTGTTTTTTAGACTTTCTAATGAGTTTGTCATTTGATCTATTGAGCTCTGCATTTCATTTTGATTTCTCTTCACTATCACACTTTCCTGTTCTACTAGTTGTTGCATTTCATTTTGATTCTTCCTTAAAATTTCATTTTCACGAGAGAGATTTTCAATCCTGTCCAATAAGGATTTCTGTAGTTCATGAATTTGCTTTTGAAAACTTCTAAATGTTCTGATCATAAATTTTTTGAAATCTGCATCTTGCATTTCTTCTATCTCATCATCTTCATAACCTTGGTTCGGGGTGTTTTGTTTATTTGGAGGCGTCATAATGTCATCTTGTTCCCTCAATTTTTGTGTTTGTTGCTTGGCATTCTTCTCTCACTGTGAGTTGTTTTTTTTTCTATACTATGTCTGTGTTAAGTGGACTGTCTGCTGTTGGAGGAGCCTTGGAGGCTTGAGATGGGTGTGGCCTGAGAGCTCTGCTTGGTTCTTGCAGGTTATGGGTGTGCAAAGGTGACACCCTCAGGTTATGCGTGGTAAATCTCTCTCTTTTTACTTATTTATTTATTTTATTTTTTTATTCAGGAGGTAAGTAATACCACACGGCTGAGCAGAATTGATGGTATTTAGCTTTCGATCTCTGGCTTCTATCCAAAGAGTCTGTGCTGGCTCAGTTTCTCCTGCAGACTCCAACTGGAGTTGCCTAGGCTACTGAATTGTAGCGCCTCAGTTCCTTAGCTCTCCCCTTTTGTTATGTATATCTAGAGTGGGGCCTGCTCTTTGTCTCTTGCTCCCCTTTGCAAGCTTGGTGGAGAGAGAAACTCTTCTGTACCAGTACCCCCCCTTTTTTTTTCCTTCTCTCCTGTAGTCAGTCTGGTGAACTTTCCCGCCTCAAGCCCACTTCCCTCTAGATTCTGTCCACCATTTCCCTGCCAATGTCTCGGGTTACTGAGCTCACCTCCCCTTCCAGCGCCGATGTGTGGACTCAGAGCCCTGGGTGTCCCTGCTCTCCCCGCTGGTCGTCTGTGTCACATCCACTCCCCTTCCAGCCTTCCTCTAGTAATTTGATGGTATTATGTCTTAGATGTAGATCCTTGATCCATTTTGAGTTAATTTTTGTATAATGTGTAAGGTGGGGATGTTGTTTCATACTTCTGCATGTGAAGATCCAATTTTCACAGCCTCATTTGTTGAAGACATTTTCCTTGCTCCAGGTAATGGTTTAACTCATTTTTCAAAGATTGCTTGGTTGCAGATGCTTAGATTGATTTTTGGAGTTTCTGTTCTGCTCCATTGGTCTACATGTCTATTTTTGTTCCAGTATCAGGTTGTTTTATTATAACTACCCTGTAATATGTCCTGAAATCTGGAAATCTGATGCCTCTGGCTTTTTTTGCTGTTGTTGTTTAAGATTGCTTTAGCTAATCAGGTGTCTTGTGTTTCCTTATTAATTTTAGTATTGGTTTTTCTTGATCTGAGAAGAATTTCTTTGGTAATTTGATTGGGATCGCATTGAATCTGCCAATTGTTTTTGATAGTATTGATTTTTTTTATGATATTGATTCCTCCAATCCATGAACATGGCAGATTTTTTCCATTTTTTGATGTATTCTTATATTTCTTTCTTTAATGTTTTATAATTTTCTTCAAAGAAATCCTTCATCTCCTTGGTTAAATTTATCCCAAGATATTTAATTTTTTTTTTTTTGACAGGCAGAGTGGACAGTGAGAGAGAGAGACAGAGAGAAAGGTCTTCCTTTGCCATTGGTTCACCCTCCAATGGCTGCCATGGCCAGTGCACTGCGGCCGCGCACCACGCTGATCCAATGGCAGGAGCCAGGTACTTATCCTGGTCTCCCATGGGGTGCAGGGCCCAAGTACTTGGGCCATCCTCCACTGCACTCCCTGGCCACAGCAGAGAGCTGACCTGGAAGAGGGGCAACCGGGACAGAATCTGGCACCCTGACCAGGACTAGAACCCGGCGTGCCGGCACCGCAAGGCAGAGGATTAGC
This sequence comes from Oryctolagus cuniculus, assembly GCF_964237555.1. Taxonomy (NCBI): domain Eukaryota; kingdom Metazoa; phylum Chordata; class Mammalia; order Lagomorpha; family Leporidae; genus Oryctolagus; species Oryctolagus cuniculus. Next base: position 207,678,023 of record NC_091432.1, on the reverse strand, counting down.
CTAGTGAGCCACGGCACCGGCTACCCAAGATATTTAATTTTTTTGTAGCTATTGTGAATGGGATTGAATGAAGTTCTTTCTCAGCCATGGCACTGTCTGTGTATACAAAAGCTAATGATTTCTGTTTGCTAATTTTATATCCTGCAACTTTACCTAACTTTCTTATGAGTTCCAATTGTCTCTTAGTGGAGTCATTTTGTTCCCCTGTATATAGAGTTATATCATAATTTGACTTCCTCCTTTCCAATTTGTATCTCTTTGATTTCTTTTTGTTGTCTAATGGTTCTGGCTAAAACTTCCAGAACTGTGTTGAATAGCAAAGTGAAAGTGTGAATCCTTGTGTAGTTCTAGATCTTAGTGTAAATGCTTCTAATTTTTCCCCTTTAATAAGGTGCTGGCTGTGGTTTTGTCATATATTGCCTAAATTGTGTTGAGGAACGTTCCTTCTATACACAATTTGCTTATCATTTTTATGATGAAAGGATGTTGTGTTTTATCAAATGCTTTCATCGCATTTATTCAGATAAACATAATGGTCTTTATTCTTCAATTTGCTAATGTGATATATCCCATTTATTGATTCATGTACATTGAGCCATCCTTGCATACCAGTGATAAACACAACTTGGTCTGCGTGAGTGATTTTCTGATGTTGTGGATTTGATTAGCTAGTAATTATTAAGGATTTTTGCACGTATGGTCATCTGGGATATTGTCTACAGTTCTCTTTCTTTGTTGTATCTTTTTCTGGTTTTGGAATTAAGGTATGCTGGCCTCAGAAGGAGTTTGGAAGGATTCCCTCTCTTTCTTTTCTTTTTCCTTTTAAATTTATTTTACAGGTAGAGTTATAGACAGTGTGAGAGAGAGACAGAGAGAAAGGTCTTCCTTCTGTTCGTTCACTTCTCAAATGGCTGCTATGGCTGGAGCTGCACCAATCTGAAGCCAGGAGCCAGGTGCTTCAACCTGGTCTCCTATGTGGGGGCAGGGGCCCAAGCACTTGGGCCATCCTCCACTGCCCTCCTGGGCCACAGCAGAGAGCTGGACTGGAAGAGGAGCAGCCAGGACCAGAACCAGCACCCATGTGGGATGCCGGTGCCACAGGTGGAGGATTAACCAAGTGAGCCACAGTGCAGGTTCCTCCCTCTCTTTCAATTGTTTTTAATAGTTTGAATAGCTTGAGAAGAATTGGAATTAGTTCTTCTTTAAAGTCTGGTAGAGGGGCTGGTACTGTGGTGTAGTAGGTTAAGCCTCCACCTGTGGCACTGGCATCTCCTATGGGAGCCAGTTCATGTTTCAGCTGTTCCTCTTCTGTCTCAGCTCTTTGCTTATGGCTTGGGAAATCAGTAGAAGATGGCCCATTTGTTTAGGCTCCTGAACCCACATGGGAAACTTGGGTGAAGCACTTTGCTCCTGGCTTTGGATTGGCTCACCTCCATGTGTTGTGGTCATTTTGGGAGTGAACCAGTGGATGAAAGACCTTTTTCTCTGTTCCTTCCCTCTCTGTCCGTAATTCTGCCTCTCAAATAAATAAATAATTTTTTAAAAAAGTCAGGTAGAATTAATCAGTGAAGGCATCTGGTTTTGGGATTTTCTTTGTTGGGAAGGTTTTTAGTACTGATTCAATCTCCATCTTGGTTAGTGTCTATTTAGGTTTTCTTTGTCTTCATGACTCATTCGTGGTAGATTTTATGCATCCGGGAATCTATCCTATTCTTCTTTTTGTTTGGTATTTGTTGGTATATTGCTTTTTGTAGTAGTTCCTTTTTATTTGTAGTAGATTCTTTTTATTTCTGTGGTGTCATTTATGACATTTCCTTTTTAATATCTGATTTTATTAATTTGGGAACTGTCACTCTGTTTTTGGTTAGTCGGGCCTACTTTGTATTAATTTTGTTTATTTTTTCAAAAAAATAGATCTTTATTTCACTGATATTTCATACTTTTTGGGGGGGTTTCAATTCTGTTTATTTCTTCCCTGATTTTAATTATTTCTTTGCTCCTACAAATTTTGGGTTTGGTTTGTTGTTTTTCAAAGTTCTTGATAGGCATTGATATTTCATTTATTTGATGCCTTTCTAATTTATTGACATAGGCACAAGTTGCTATACACTTCAGTCTTAACCACTGCTTTTCTTGTATTCCATAATTTTCGATATGTTGCATTGTCTTCACTTGCTTCCCAGGAATTTTTTGATTTCCCTTTTGACTTCTTCTCTGACTTACTGTTCATTCAGGAGCATGTTGTTCAGTCTCCATGTCTTTTCATTTTTTTCTGGAGAATCTCGAGTTGTTAATTTCCGCCTTCATTCCATTGTGGTCAGAAAATATGCATGGTATGATGTGAATTTCTTTGAATTTGCAGAGGCTTGCTTTATGGCTTAGCACATGTTCTATCCTAGGAACAGTTCCATGCACTAGTGATCATACTCATATATGAGAGGCGCTGCACCCTCTGCTGGTCTCCAAATGTCGCCTTCTCCCTGCACGTTACTGAGCACCTTTGTAGGGGAATGGGGTGAAAGAAAGGGCTTTTCTTTCACTGAATTAAGTGGGTACCCTGCCCCACATTAGCGCTCCAGACTGGACTCAAAGAGCTTGCTGACGTGTGGCCAGCAAGGATCTCCCTCTGGCAGTGTCACCAGTGGCACAGCTCTTCAGTCTGCTCTCACCTCGTTTCCAAAGCTGGGGTATCCTCCAGCGTTCAGCTGCACAGGTCGTGTGCGGTGTTTGTGTTGGTTGCTGCATGTCAGCACCTTACACATTGATCCACAGCATCCCTCTTCTTCTGTAGAATTTCCACTGCAAATTTCTCTCCACCTCTCCCTTCTGCATGCACTTCCTCTGCTTTATTTCTGCCATTTTCCCCTCTTCTAAAGCAGTACATCTTTTTCCTATTAAGCCATCTTGGAATCTTCCAATTTTGACCCATTTCTAACATAATCAATTCTTATCCATGTTATCCCTAAATTTCAGTTACTTGCTATTTCCTATTATATGTTAGATTTTTGCCTAGCCTATTAATCTTACCTTCGTAAGTGAAATATATTGGTTCTGATAGCCAGGAACATTGGCTACATTTTGCAAAATGGTGTTTTGAAAGTCTCCCTTCCCAGGAGAACTAGTGACATATGAAAATTGTCTCAAGGGACTTGTTTTGCTAGTTCATTTTATAGTGACATTTAGCTGTTCTGACAAGTACTTAATTATTATATGTTTCTCTATAAAAGTTGTCTCTAACAATATGTATAAATCAAATAAATGAAAGAAAGCACTATAAGCTATTAGTTTATCATTCTTGTTGACATCTGTGATATTCATTAATAATTTAGTACATTTGTAGACAATGATGAAAACAACATCATTACTGGTCAGATTGTTTTCTCCCAAAGGATATACTAGGCAGCTGCTTACCTTTACTAAAATTAAATCTAATTGCATGAGCCTACTTTGTCCTGCCATTGAAATAGCATAAATATTCCATATTAATTTTAACTATGCACGTGCATGATATGCTTCTATGCAACGAGATACAGAGGAAGGACAATTATAATTATGAGGGGCCATATACTTAAGTTCTAGCTCTGTCAGTACTGTGCTCTCCAACATATTGTAAATTATTTATACTATCTGAACCTAAGTTTCTTCATCTAATTAACTAAGTCAAAGTAATATACTAGATAAACTCTAAAGGTCTTTCTATTAAATTGTTTTATTTTATGTATTGCAAATCCTTACCAGCTATCTGATAGGTGAAGATCATTCTTCCTCCTCTCATTAATACTATGGCTTGCCTACTCCATAATTGTCTTATATACATAATTCTGGGTATCTAGATGATCCCATTTCATTAATAGTCACATCACATTGGGACTTCTCAAAATATATATACTTTTTATTATTGTAAGAAAGTCAGAGTCAGGTTGATTCTAACACCATCTACAAATGATCTAATACTGTAACACAACAGTATTCTTAAAGTCATCAAATATAATGATGTAAATGGGTGGGGATAAAGGGAAATTGAGGAATATGGGTGAAAGCAGATAAAAATATTTAGTACCTATAATATGCTAAGCACTTTCCTATGTGGTATGTCCCTAAATGAAGATATAAAGTTGAACAAAACAATTTCTGTCATCAAGAAGCACATGGCCTTTTGGTAGAAAGAGCTACAACAGTTATTATTATATAATGTGATTTCAGCAACATTTAGCTTTAATGAGCACTTGCAATATGGCAGGGCTGTTTGCTAAGAGATTTACAAGTTTTTCTCATTTTCAAGTAATTCATAAAGTACACATATTTTTGCTACTTTTATTTTTCCCCCAGAAATTAAGAAAGGAATATGAAGAGGTTACTCTAAACTACTATTTACTAAGGACTTTGCATTCTCATTGCCTATCTGTATCTTTTTCATCTTTTCTTCAGCTAATACTTCTCTGGTTCTATTTCTATTTCACATTCTGGAAAGAGAATTTAACTGGATAACTGCATCATCATTATCTCTCTTTTTGAAACAGCTTTATTTTAGATCACCTCACTTGCTTTTTAATTTTGATAAATGTATAAATTAGTGACTCTTGAACCAAGGTCTTGGTAGAATAAAGTATGATAAGGAAGTGGGGTCATATGATAGACACAATGGGTGCTCTTTTGAGCAAGGAAAAGTTCCATGGAGGGTTGTTGTGTAAGTCAGACTGAACGATTGGCTTATTCAGTTCAAGGGATAGGATGGGTTTTAAATAGTAGAATATATGAACTATCGACTACATTTAAAAATGTGTGATACTTGTACTTAAATGCCATGTAACACCATTTTAAATATAAGTAAAAATTAGTGTTTTTTTTTTCAATTAGAAAACTTTTTTTTGACAGATAGATTTAGACAGTGAGAGAGAGAGAGAGAGAGACAGAGAGAAAGGTCTTTCTTCTGTTGGTTCACTTCCCAAATGGCCGTCATGGCCGGCACTGCACGGATCTGAAGCCAGGATCCAGGTGCTTCTTCCTGATCTCTCATGCTGGTACAGGGGCCCAAGCACTTGGGCCATCTTCCACTGCTCTCCCGGGCCACAGCAGAGAGCTGGACTGGAAGTGGAGCAACTGGGACTAGAACCTGGCGCCCATATGGGTTGCTGGCACCACAGGCGGAGGATTAACCAAGTGAGCCATGGCGCTGGCCCCGAGAAAACTTTTATAAGATATTAAATCTAGTTAACTATATTTAGACAAATTCAATTATACTTCATCTCCCTGATTTACCATTAAAATCATTCTCATTCAATGTGAGTTCAATCATTTTAAGTTTGTGTATTTTTTTCCATATGGCCATGAATATAATTTATGTAAATTCAACAAGCATCTATTGAATTACTATGAAAAAGTTGCTATGTTAGAAGTTGTGAGGTACAATTGATAGTTAAGACAGTGGTCCTGCCTTCAAGAAGTTTTCCAGCTGAATGATGTATAGCATACAAATGTTTGTGCAGTATAACAGAAGATTACAAGGCCTGTAAACAGAAAAAAGCTTGTAAAGTAACTGTGAAATTCCTTGTCTTTACTTCTTAAGTCATCAAATCATTTTAAATTATTTTTTACTTCATTTTTTCCATGTTACAGTAATGTTAATACAAGAGAACAGATTCAACGTAGTTCATAGGTACGGTTCTAAGGATATAGTGATATTCCATTCTTGTCTTTCTTTCTTTTAGAGGTAACAGACTTTTAATATATGCTATAGTCAGGGCTGGCGCTGTGGCATAGTGGGTAAAGCTGCCATCTGCAGTGCAGGCATCCCATATGGGCGCCAGTTCGAGACCTGGCTGCTCTTCTTCCAATCCAGCTCTCTATTATGGCCTGGGAAAGCAGTAGAAGATGGCCCAAGTCTTTTGTCCCTGTACCCGCGTGGGCACATCCTGATTCCTGGTTTCGGATCAGTGCAGCTCTGGCCATTGCGGCTAACTGGGGAGTGAACCAGCGGATGGAAGACTTCTCTCTCTCTCTGCCTGTCCTTCTCTCTCTGTGTAACTCTGACTTTCAAATAAATAAATAAATAAGTCATTTAAAAATATGTTATAGTCAAAAGCTTTATGCTCCACTAAATAGTGTTCAACAAGTAAAAAGTAAAAAGATCGTAGTTTAGTGGGAATATAGACAAGGGCTATAAACAATAATCAAATGAAAATAATGAACATTTCTCTCCTAGATGGTGAAATTTATATCAGATAATTTAAATTGTAGTAGTTCAATAATTTATAATCATTGTTTTGATAAACATAAACAACAAAGTTTGACAAAACTATATTTGTAGCAGTTCTGATAACACAGGCATTTCTTTCTTTTTTTCTTTTTGTGTTTTTTCTTTTTTTAATTTTAGTTCCCACATAAAAGGGAGCAAATGTGGTATGTGTCTTTCTATTTTCTTAAAAGGCATTAGCCCTCTTTAATCTATGAGGGATATATTCCAAAAGGTTCTGTGGAAGTCTGAAACCAGATAACACTGAGCCCTATATATAGTATGTTTTACCTGTACATAGCAATGATAAAGTTTATGAATTAGGTACAGTAAGGGAGTAACCATAATAAACAGTAGTAGACTAGAAAAATTATAATATTTCAACAAAAGTTACTTAAAACTTTGAATGGTTTATTTCTGGAGTTTTCCATTTGGTATTTTCAGACCATGGTTTATTATGGGTAATTGAAGTTGTGGAAAGAAAATCCCCTAGAAAGGGAGACTTCCAAATTGGACAGCAAAGAGGACACAAGCTTATACATTTATTTTTTTCTTGAAAATTTGTAATTTCATAGAGTACTAAGTAATAGTTGAAAGAATATTTCTTTTTTTTTTTTTTTTTGGCAGGCAGAGTGGACAGTGAGAGAGAGAGAGACAGAGAGAAAGGTCTTCCTTTGTCGTTGGTTCACCCTCCAATGGCCGCCACAGCTGACGCGCTGCGGCCGGCGCACCGCGCTGATCTGATGGCAGGAGCCAGGTACTTATCCTGGTCTCCCATGGGATGCAGGGCCCAAGCACTTGGGCCATCCTCCACTGCACTCCCGGGCCACAGCAGAGAGCTGGCCTGGAAGAGGGGCAACCGGGACAGAATCCAGCGCCCCGACCGGGACTAGGACCCGGTGTGCTGGTGCCGTAAGGCAGAGGATTAGCCTAGTGAGCCACGACGCCAGCCTAAGAATATTTCAATTTGAAGAATGGAAAGCATTTCATTTTCTTTCCTTTGTCACTAACAGAAAATTGACAGTTTCCTATTCTTGCTCAATTAATCACTTTCCTATATTAACTTGGATTGCCTTCTTTAACATTCTATAAACATACTGCTTAATTTTTTCTGGTATCTAAGACTTATTTCATTTATCTTTTGCATGTGATGTTCAAATTTTGGGGGCACAGGTATTTGAAATTTTTTTAAATTGTAAGTAGTCACAATAATACAATTTTGGGGTGTTGGCATGTTGGAATAGTTGATACAATGTTACTCTCTAGCCTCCTGGGGAATGGAAGTGGGGGAAATGAGTTTGAGATAAGGCAAAATATCTGTGTTTAATGCCAGAATCATGTAATTCAATTTGTGCCACTCTGAATTAGTTGATAATCGAATATAATTGTCATGAACCTCAATCCACACTGTCATTTTGGTCCATTTAAAAATCAAAGTATCTGTAAAAATGCCCTTATTGAAAAATGATTGATTATCTTATGAGGACCATAGAATAAAAACTACTGAGGGTATTTTTCAATGCAGAAGTATAACTTTTTTAAAGATTTATTTATTTAATTGAAAGTCAGAGTGAGTGTGAGAGAGTGAGAATGAGAGAGAGAGATTGATCTTCCACCCACTTGTTCACTCCCCAGGTGGTCTCAATGACCAGAACTGGGCCAGGCTGAAGCCCGAAGCCAGAAGCTTCTTCCAGATCTCTCATGTGCATACAGCAGGGGCCCTAGGTCCTAGGCCATCTTCCACTGCTTTCTCAGGCCATTATCAAGGAGCTGGACTGGAGGCAGACAGCTGGGGCACTAACTGGCACCTAGATGGGATGCTGGCATTGCAGGTGGGGGCTTTATCCACTATGCCACAATGCCAACCCCCTCAGAAGTAGAACGTCTGTAAGACTGTGTTATGTACAGAATGATGTATCCCCTCCATTTCCATATATTGATGCTGTAACTCCCAACATGATAGTATTAGGAATTGAGCCCATCAGAATGTAATCAGGTTTAGATGTGGTTGATAAGATTCACATTTTTATAAGAAGTCTGAGAGGTTAGAGCTTTCTCTTCTACCACGTGAAAATTCAGTGAGAATATAGCTATACGCAAGTCATAAAGAGGAACCTCACAAAGAACTGGATCTGCTGACACACTTATCCAGTATTTCTCACCTCTGGAACTGTGAGAAATAAATGTCTGTTTTTTAAGCCATACAGTCTATATAGTATTTTGTTCTGGTAGTCCAAGATGACTAAGGCAGACTGCATGAATCAAAATGGCATTGATTATTTGGAGTCCCCCAATTCAGAATACTTTAATACCATTTCCTTCATGATCAAGCCATACGTTTTCTAAAATATATTGAAATATATCCTAAAAATAATAGCAAAAATCAAAAATCCATTATGGATTGTCTTTTAAATAGCTCATATCTTTCACCCCTCTGCTAGCATCCTAAAATAACATTTATTTCTCCTTTGTCTCTCTACACACATTACTAGAATAATTATTTCCTTCTAATGCTTAATTAATCAAAATTAACTTTTCATGTGATTGTTGTCTATGGAAAATCTGTTTTGATTGTAAAGAACATGAAAATAAATCTTTATACATCACTCTCATGCTTGCTAAACACATCTGTTACAATGAAAGACTATGTTATACAAAACATGAAGGTATTATTAGAAGATAATTTACTTAGAATTATCATTTATTAAATATTTTATACCTTCATTATCCTTAAATTATCATGAAGATTAAAATTTGCATTTAAGAAACAAAATGTTTCTACATATATTATTTGTTGGTTGGCTAAGTTACTTATAATTTAGTGTCCACAGAATGATTGCTGACAATGGCTATCTATTATGTATCTGAATTAAAAATCAAGACTTAAATGAAATATTTTATGGTAATTTATCTTTGTTAATAGGAACGAAATAAGTCTTTTTGGAGTACAGATTGGCTGGAGGAAATAAAAATCCTGTATGTAAAGAGCCAAGCAGATAATGCAATTGAATAAAATTTGCCTTGTGTACAAACATCCGGGATCAGCAAACTGTAGGATGTGTGCCCCACTTGAAGGAGTTGACTGATCTCCAGATATTCCTAAATTGGTGCCATGTCCTCTAGAAATGCTATCTCAGTGTTGCCGGATCTAATTTTTTCAGAGAAGTTCAAAATCTAGATTTAGGTGAAAACACATTTTTGCATGTGAACTTAAATTCAATTTAAAGATCTTTGGGCCAAATGCAACATTTTTTAAAGGTTTAATGACTATTTGAGATGTTTAGTTTAATGATGTCAGTCGGCCGGCGCCGCGGCTCACTAGGCTAATCCTCCACCTAGCGGCGCCGGCACACCAGGGTCTAGTCCCGGTCGGGGCGCCGGATTCTGTCCCGGTTGCCCCTCTTCCAGGCCAGCTCTCTGCTGTGGCCAAGGAGTGCAGTGGAGGATGGCCCAGGTGCTTGGGCCCTGCACCCCATGGGAGACCAGGAGACCAGGAAAAGCACCTGGCTCCTGGCTCCTGCCATCTGATCAGCGCGGTGCGCTGGCTGCAGCGCGCTGGCCGCGGCGGCCATTGGAGGGTGAACCAACGGCAAAGGAAGACCTTTCTCTCTGTCTCTCTCTCTCACTGTCCACTCTGCCTGTCAAAAAAAAAAAAAAAATGATGTCAGTCTTGATATCCAGATGTATCCATTTCATAATTATAATAAATTTTAAATTTTTAAATTTGCTCAAGAAATTAGCAGATTAATTTAAAAAGAATGAATGGGCAATGTCAAAGTATGTCGAAAATCTGTACTTACGTATATATTCAGGGCAACTTTCATCCACCTTCCACAACAAACCTTTAAATTAATCTGCTACCAAGTTTAGGGGGTTTTAGTGTCATTCTCTTTTGAGGTATGTTAGGCGTAGTCGTGTTCTGATTAATTGCTTTGATTTTATATTTTAGTCTACACCTCAACTCCCATCCTCTTAGATGGTGAAGTGACAGGCCTCATTCATCAACCACAAATGCAAATCCAATACATGGAAGAAGTACTTCACTTAATGTTAACTGTGTGGAAAAATGAGAGTTTTCAAATTTTATGCATTGAGACAGATACCATATTTGAACATGAACTTTTATAATCAATCTTTAATTGGGTGAGTTAGTGAGGATATTATTTCTAATCTGTTTGTCTGAACAAGTTCGAGATAATATCAACACAAGTTTGCAAATCCAGTCTTATTTTCACATACGTAAAGACAAGGACTTTCATGTGTTCTTGCTAGAGGATGGTCCTTGGTTTTTTTATCTTATGCACCAGTAGAAAAAAAGTAGAATTGACAAGTTATGTTTTGTGATTTTTCTCAAATAGTCCTAATCACAAAATGTAATTAAGATGGCAATTATGTATTTCCTTTTGTTTTTTGAAGGCCCTTTAATTTAGAGACATCCTCAGATGCCTTGGAGGTTATAGTCTCACTCACGTGTGCCCAGTTAGATTTATTCATTCACTGCTTAATTATGGTCATGTTGGTCAAATCTTGGCATTTGACTTATTCATGGACTCTAAGCATGGTAGCAGGTATCTTATAATTCCAACATTTTCTCCCCTGAGTGCTCATTTCCTGATTTTTGTTTGGAAAGTACTGCAAAGTTCCCAGACTAAAGCAATGACCTATGACCTTATTTCATATGTTCTTCCTCAACATCATCATGTTTAATGTTGCTCCTTTTCTAGGTGACTTATTTCATATTTGTGTAAGGAAAACAAAATTTATGATCTAATACTTCATATTCCAGTGTGTAATAACTCATCCATATCTCTGAGCGCTAACATGTTTTCCCAATTTCTTAGTAAACTGAGTCCTGGTAAGCTACAATTATGTATATGTGTATGTTGTATGTATTAGGCTCTGTAGATTAGATTTCCCCATTAAGAAACTGCAAAATACTACATAATTTTTATTAAGCTTATTTTACATTTGTTCAAAATGTTTATTTCATGTACTTAGTGCAATGTTGTGGATAAATGAAAAAACAGACTTGTTCTTACCTTTAGGTGGTTTATAATCTGGTGGAAAAGGGGTTCATATTTCTGAGAAACTGTAATAAAATAAGAATAAAAATTTATCTCAGAGAAGTTTGATCAAGATGCTATAGCAATAATTCTGATTTTGGGGTATTAGAAGAAATCCAATAGTTTTCTTTGGAATAACTTTTCACAATAACCTGATGAAATTATTTTTTAAAGATGTTTTTCTTTCATACAAGCATAGGAAATCATGTCTTTCAAAGAATAAACAAGATGAAATCATTCAACATGCAAATACCCTCCACTAATGTTAACATGAAATAGTAATGGATTATTCAAAACCCAGCTCATTCACATTGACTCTATTATTAATGAGACAAAATGAAAGAAAATGCCATACAGTCCTCCTGGAAATATAGAAAAGGTGAAAATGAGAAATACGTTTTACAGTTTTAATTTGTAAGTCTGAATGTCAAAAAAAAAAAAGCATAGCTTCTGTGATTTATCAGAAAATTAGCTGTATAGCTTCCTTACTTTTATTTTTTTCTTGTGCTACCCAGGCTTCACTTTTCATTCAGTTTAATATTACAATCTTCTGGTCAAATGATTCTAATTGGTTATTTTTAGGAGTGAAGGGCATGAAGAGGTAAAACAAAGTTAGCACGCTTTGTTTTACCTTGTTATTTGTGTTTTCATGTGGCTCTTTTAAAATCTTTTAAAGTATAGCTGTAAGAATTATAAGACAGTTAATATTCTGAATACATTTATGCTAGAAAAGACCTGGATTCTACTGAAATTATATTCCTTCCATAACCAAGATTATCAGTTTTTTTTCATTATTAGTTTTATCTTTGAACTCCTACTCTGACTATGATGCAGGGATTTTTACTGCTAAGATGAGGGTAAAAAGCTTAATGTTTAACTGTATAATATTGTAGGTATGAAGTATTTTTGCCTGAAATCTTTGTATTTTTTCCATGAATTCTCATGTTAATGTAATGTTAATACAAAGAGAATAGCTTCAATGAAGTTCTTAGATACAATTAAAAATATAATAGCTTTATTAGTTACAACAGATTAGAGAAAACATATATTTGTCTTTTGGGGACTGGCTTATTTCACTAAGCATAATGGTTTCCAGTTGCCTTCAATTTGTTGTGATAGATGCGATTTCATTTTTTATGCCTAAGTAATATTCCATAGTGTATATATACCACGTTTTCTCTGCATTTGTTTGTTATCCTTTCTCCAGTTTCTGGTCAGGGCACTTGTATCAAAAATCAGCTGGCTGTATGTACATGGATTAATTTCTGGGCTCTCTATTCTTTTCCATTGATCTGCATGTCAAATGCTATGCCACTACCATGCTGTTTTAATGTTTGCCTTATTTTAGCAGGCTGTTATGTACTTCATAACTCCATTTTTTAGGTTAACTGTATATTTTTAAAAAATCGTTGATTTATCAAAGGTGAACAAGGCAAGGACATTAGAACATTTTAACTTTATCTTCTTGCATCTCTAAACTTCCTGTTATGGTTTGTAATTATCAAAATCCAAGATGAAGTTTGTTTTGTATTGTGAGGCTGTGGGTGGCAGGTCCTTTGGTAGTTGATAGGGATAACGGCACTGCCCTCATGAATGGATAAATGACTTTCTAGAGAAACTTGGTTCTCTTGGGACTGAATTTGTTATTGTAGGAATGAATTAGTTCTCACATGAGTAGGTGGTTATCAAACAACCCTGCTGCCTCCTTTTGTGTCTCTCACACTCTGGTTCTTCCACACATGCCTGTCTCTCCTCTTCCCTTCTGTGATATGAGGCAGCATGAGCCCCTCTCCAGAAACTGAGCAGATGTAGGCACCATGCTACTGGACTTCCAAAACTGTGAGCTAAATAAACCTCTTTCCTTACGAATTACTCAGTTTTATGTATTTTGTTACAGCAACAGAAAACAGACTGAGACTTACTTCTGAAATATTTTTCTAGTTTCAGGATATATCTTTTATCTTGTGTTTAGTGCAGGTATTCCTGTAACAAATCTTTCTCTTTGTATGAAAAAAGTGTCTTATTTTACTTTTGTTTTGAAGGAATACCTTACTAAATTTGCAGTTTTTTTTTTTTTTAATGCTTTAAGGATGTCATTCCAATAATGCTGGCTGCCACCAGTACTCTGGTTGATTTTATCATTTTTTGTTCACTTTAAATCAGTCCCTGAACTTGTGGCTGTATGTATATCCAGTTGATCAGTTTTGGAAAGTACATGTTAATTACATCTTTACATTTGGATTCTCATTTTCTCTTCCTGTTTTTGGATCTAAAATTCAACAGTACCAAGAGTGGTCTTTATTTAAAATGCATTCCTTTGATTGTTAAATCAAAAATTGAAATCCAATTTTTGGCAACTTAGCCTGTCAAAAGTTTATTAAGTATCTCACACTTTGAACTGTCTGCATAAGAATTTAAGCTGCCAATTTAAGCCTGTATTTGATTAACCAGCTTTATAAGAGGAAAAGCAGTCAGTAGAATCACATTTTTTCATTTTTTAAAACCAATTTTTATTCATACAAAGGGAATAAATTTCAAGTATTTCATATGTCCAGTTTTTTTTTTTTAAGATTTATTTATTTTAAGGGCAGAGTTACAGGGAGGGAGAAGTAGAGTCAGGCAGAGAGAGAAAGCTAGCTTCCACCTGCTGGTTCATTGCCCAAATGGCCACAATGGCCAGCGTTTTCTCAAACCTAAGCTAGGAGCCAAGAGCTTCATTTGGTTCTCCCACATGGGTTCAGGGCCCCAAGGACTTGGGGCATCTTTCAGTGCTTGCCCTGGCACAGGAACAGGGAGCTGAATCTAAGTGGAGCAGCCGGGTCTAGCATAAGCGTTCATATGGGATGGTTGCACTGCAGGCAGCGGCTTTAAATTCTTTACCACAGCGCCAGCACCCACATGCACAATTTTAAGAGCATAACGATACTTCCCATCTACTCCTACTCTCTTTTTTTCTGTCCCTCCCACCTTCCCTCCTCCTTCTTTTCTTATTTTTCTTTTAATTTTTACAATGCCATATTTTCAGTTTAATTTATAATCACAAGCTTAACCTTCCATTAAATAAAAATTCAAAAAGCAGTAAGTAGAAAAAACAATTCATATATCTTAGAAAATTATTGAAACAGGCTGGTGCCGCGGCTCACTAGGCTAATCCTCCGCCTTGCGGCGCTGGCACACTGGGTTCTAGTCGGTCGGGGTGCCGGATTCTGTCCCGGTTGCCCCTCTTCCAGGCCAGCTCTCTGCAGTGGAGCTGCAGTGCAGTGGAGGATGGCCCAAGTACTTGGGCCCTGCACCCCATGGGAGACCAGGATAAGTACCTGGCTCCTGCCATCGGATTAGCGCAGTGCGCCGGCCGCAGCACACTGGCCACGGCAGCCGTTGGAGGGTGAACCAATGGCAAAGGAAGACCTTTCTCTCACTGTCTACTCTGCCTGTCAAAAAAAAAAAAAAAAGAAAATTATTGAAACAAATTTTACTAAAATAACATAAATTACTAACATGTATGTAATTGATTGCAAATAAACTCTGTAAGGTAGACATTATTAATAAGTGAATATCAGAGATGTTAAGAGGTGTACTCCAATGTGTTCAATAATATAGTGCCTGAATTTAAATTAAAGTACAATATTTGTTATTGTATTTTCTGCATTTTTTCAACTATTGTATTCTCTTTCTGAAGCTAATCTTTTTTTTAATTTATTTTTAACTTTTATTTAATGAATATAAATTTCCAAAGTACAGCTTATGGATTACAATGGCTTCCCCCCGCCATAACTTCCCTCCCACCTGCAACCCTCCACTTTCCCTCTCCTTCCCCCCCTTCCAGTCACATCAAGATTCATTTTCAATTCTCTTTATATACAGAAGATCAGTTTAGCATACATTAAGTACAGATTTCAACAGTTTGCACCCACATAGAAACACAAAGTGAAAAATACTGCTTGAGTACTAGTTATAGCATTAAATCACACTGTCCAGCACATTAAGGACAGAGATCCTACATGAGGAGTAAGTGCACAGTGACTCCTGTTGTTGATTTAACAAATTGACACTCTTGTTTACGGCATCAGTAATTACCCTAGGCTCTTGTCATGAGTCGCCAAGGCTATGGAAGCCTTTTGAGTTCACCAACTCTGATCATATTTAGACAAGGTTGTAGTCAAAGTGGAAGTTCTCTCCTCCCTTCAGAGAAAGGTACCTCCTTCTTTGATGACCTGTTCTTTTCACTGGGATCTCACTCGCGGAGATCTTTCATGTAGGTTTTTTTTTTTTTTTTTTTTCCAGAGTGTCTTGGCTTTCCATGCCTGTAATACTCTCATGGGCTTTTCAGCCAGATCCATGTGCCTTAAGGGCTGATTCTGAGGCCAGAGTGCTGCTTAGGACATCTGCCATTCTATGGGTCTGCTGTGTATCTCGCTTCCTATGTTGGATCATTCTCTCCCTTTTTTATTCTATCAGCTAGTATTTTCAGACACTAGTCTTGCTTATGTGCTCCCTTTGGCTCTTAGTCCTATCATTATGATCAATTGTGAACAGAAATTGATCACTGGGACTAGTGAGATGGCACTGGTACATGCCACCTTGATGGGATTGAATTGGAATCCCCTGGTATGTTTCTAACTCTACCGTATGAGGTAAGTCAGCTTGAGCATGTCCTGAATTGCACATCTCTTCCCTCTCTTACTCCCACTCTTAAATTTAACAGCAAATACTTTTCAGTTAAGTTTCAACACTTGAGAATAACTGTGTATTGATTACATTATTCAACCAAAAGTATTAAGTAGAACAAATAAACAAAAAAAATACTAAGAGGGATAACATATTAAGTTGTTCATCAACAGTCAGGGCAAGGGCTGATCAAGTTAATCTAACCTTACATTATTTAAATGTTGATATTAATTTGCATTAGCTGTATGGAGAATATTGTGGATATTCTTGGTGAATTTTAAATTTTCTGATGATGCAGAATAGAGTATTTGTATGTTTTATGAGTTATTATATGAAATATTTAATAATATTATTTCCACATTTATATATTCCTCCTATTATTTTTCTAACATTTTCTATGAATCCTTAAGAAACATTGATCCATATCTTTAATGACACATATATCTAAAATTTACAAAGAGGAAAATAATCCCATCTTCATCACTCTTTGATTTTTATTTTGCGCATTCATTCTAAATACATCCACTAGGTGACACATCAGTATATATAATTCAATATTTAATAGTTTTCTAGGTCTCTGGTGTTTAAACACATTCTATTAAAATCTTGTAGACTATTTACTTTCTCCAATCATTCATGTGGACTTTTACTTGCCAAATGTTAATGTGACATCTGCTGTACTTAATTCTAGTAAATATCAGGAACGCTCTGTAAACAAACAGTTTATCATACATATGCCATCAATTTGTTCGGAGACATGTGACTTGTGCAAACAGCCTACAGTTCTTACTAAGATTATATCAAGTAAAACCTAAATCCTTTGATTCAAATGTCTTGGATTCTCTACCAAAATGCTTATAATCTCATGCTATTTACACTCCTCACCAATTTAAAGGTGTGAATTAATTATCTGTGTTCATAAATTCACGGTAAGGAGATGAATTTTTTTTTTTGACAGGCAGAGTGGACAGTGAGAGAGAGAGACAGAGAGAAAGGTCTTCCTTTGCCGTTGGTTCACCCTCCAATGGCCGCCGTGGCCAGCACACCGCACTGATCCGATGGCAGGAGCCAGGTGCTTATCCTGGTCTCCCATGGAGTGCAGGGCCCAAGCACTTGGGCCATCCTCCACTGCACTCCCTGGCCACAGCAGAGAGCTGGCCTGGAAGAGGGGCAACCAGGACAGAATCCGGCACCCCGACTGGGACTAGAACTCGGTGTGCTGGCACCGCAAGGCAGAGGATTAGCCTAGTGAGCCGCGGCGCTGGCCCAGGAGATGAAATTGTTATCAAAGGTTGATAATATTTGGTATTAGATTTCTCAAGTAAGGAAGTGACTGTTTCAACATGAAAGAAGAAAAACATAACAAAAACAACAAACAAACAAAAAAACAAAAACCAAGTGTTTGGGAGCCAGAGATGTGGCTTTGTTGGCTAAGCCTCTGCCTATGGTGCTGGCATCCCATATAAGCATTGATTCGTGTCCTGGTTGCTCTTCTGATCCAGTCTCTGCTAATGGCTTGCAAAAACAGTGAAAGATGGCCCATGTGCTTGGGCCCCTGCATCCAAGTGGGAGACCCTGAAGAAGCTCCTGTCTCCTGGCTTCGCATGGGTTCAGCTCTGGATGTTTTAGCCATCTGGGGGTAAGCCACTGGACAGAAGACCTTTCTCTCTGTCTCTCCCTCTCTGTGTCTATAACTCTACCTCTCAAATAAATAAATAAAATCTTAAAAATACAATAAAAAACCACTAAAACATAATTTTAAAAAGGCAGTGGATATATAAGTCCAACTAGGTTTTCAAACTTAGCTTCATGAAATTACCTACTGCATTCATATAAATTTTAAAAACATGATAAATTATGCTAAAATTTGATTAGATTTAAAACCCCTTATTTTCTACCTTAAGGAATGTATTTGTTTCTCATGTTAGTCTAACTACCCAAATGCTGGTTCATCAACAAAATTTCCTGATCTGTGCTATGAATTAGAATTAAAAAAAAAATCTGATTATGTTTGCCTAAACATATAACTGAAATCAGGAATGTGGAAGAATGAAATATGTATAAGATACACATTAGGAGAAAGCTCCTCTGACTCATGAGAAATAGTAGAAAGCCATTTAGGAAGGAGTTTAGGCAGATATATTATAAGGAAGATGGTATTATACAGAAGTTTAAATTATAAAGAAGATGATATTATAAAGATGATTTTAGTATTAGCCAAGATTAAGGTTTTTTCCTTTCTTTGTAAGATGAATAAAAATTCCTATTTTTAAAAATTATAAGACTAAAGTTAATGCCTTGATGAATCTTCCAGGCAGCTCTTTTTACAGCTTAGTCCAAAGCTCTATGTCAGAGACACAGATGTACCATTACTTTTACCACAGGTCAAAGGGCTTATCTGATAGTGTTCAGTAACTCTTTTGTTACTGCAGTAGCAGGAAGCTGGAATCAGGCGCAGAGCCAGGATTCTAATCTAGGCACTCAGACATGTTTGAAGGCATTCCAACTGGATGTGTAGACTAAACACTCACATCTGTTTTATATTGCTATTTGTTTAATAAGGCTGTACTATAGGCTAAAGGATTTATTTATTATTCCATAAAGTAGGAGGGTCTTCATAGCTTCATAGAAAAGTATTCTCACAGGTTTTTAAATTTTTGATACTGGGTATTTTGGTTCAGGCTTCTGATCTTACATTGCTTAGATATCTTTCAGTCTATACTAGTGCACTGAGTCAGAATTTCTAGAAATTATTTTAGGCTTGAGGCAGACAACTTCATGAAATTAAAAAGCAAACTCAAGGGGCCGGCAATGTGGCACAGCAGGTTAATGCCCTGGCCTGAGGCACTGGCATCCCATATGGGCACTGGTTTGAGACCTGGCTGCTCCACTTCTGATCCAGCTTTCTGCTATGGCCTGGGAAAGCAGTGGAAGTTGGCCAAAGTCCTTCAGCCCCTGAACCCACGTGGGAGACCCGGAAGAAGCTCCTGGCTTCTGGCTTTGGATGGGCACAGCTCCAGCTGTTGCAGCCAATGGGGAGTGAACCATCGGATGGAAGACCTCTCTCTCTCTCTCTCTCTCTCTCTCTCCCCCCTTCTCCCTCTCCCTCTCCCTCTCCCTCTCCCTCTCCTTATCCTCTCTTGCAGACAATTGGGGAGTGAACCATTGGATGAAAGACCCCTCTATCTCTCTCTCTGCCTCTCCTCTTTCAGCCAATTGGGGAGTGAACCATCGGATGGAAGACCTCTCTCTTGCTCTTGCTCTTTCTCTTTCTCTCCTTGTCCCTCCCCCCTCCCTCTCCTTATCCTCTCTTGCGGCCAATTGGGCAGTGAACCACTGGATGGAAGACCTCTCTCTTTCTGCCTCTCCTCTCTCTGTGTAACTCTGACTTTCAAATAAATAAATCTTAAAAAAATAAAATAAAAATAATGGAAATAATGGATAGAGTATTACCAATTTAAAAAAAAAGAAAGCAAACTCAAGATCCAGGGGAACAATATTTAATTACAAAGGACTGGTGAGGGATACTTTATTGTAGTTATTTTGTTGAAATACTGTGGTTGTTTTAACATTCTATTTTTCTTTTAACATTCTCTTTTTCTAAATATGTGAAGAAGCTGCTTCTTCCCACATGATCTGTAGCCCAAAAAATTTAGTAGACTCTGCTCAGATAAACCAAATTGAAACATTTTTAGTTGATATCTGATTCTCCCCACAAAATCTGATTCTCAGGAAATTATAAATTATTTGTAGCATTCCATTAAAAATGTACCTCCTAATAATTTGAAAAATAGATTGTGAAACCAGTGCATTTCCTAGAGTGTCATATTTGAAAGTAATGTTCATTTAATCAGGTATGACAACCCAATTTTAGGGAACAAGGCTAATTTAAATGCCTACAAAGCCATTCCTGGAAAACTAATGAGATTGGCCTTTTTTTGTGATCAAGAATAATCTTTGAGATTATTGTGATCACAAGGTAGAAAGGAGATGGTCAAGAATAGTGAAAGGCTATGAAATGGGCCAGAAAAAATTGCTAGTATCTTTCTCAAGGAAATCTATACATCCTCTTATCTACCCTTGTATAATATTTGATTCTATATAGAGTCTGTCTTTCCCTGTCTTTAAGCTATTTTACAAGATTTCTTGTTTCAAACCAGTAAGTTGTCTTCACAATCCACTACAGATTTATGAACTATATAATTTGAATTACATTCGCTAAACGAAGAAAACTTTTAATAAGTTCACCTTTCTCTGCTACGCACATTTTCTTATTTTCTTTGTTCTTTTGAATAATGACAAGGTGAGGGAGAATTCATCAGCAACCAGTCTGAGACATAACTTCTCACCTTTGATCTGCCTTACTTTTCCCTTACTAAACAGTAACATGATAAAACACAAGAAATGACTTTTAAAACTTGGATCTAAACAGGACCAGTATGTCCAAGCTATTGTTTACTTTTCCTTTCCCTCTGGGGAGCTCAGAGTAAAAGGACAGTTATATGCTAAACTAATTGCAGACACTGTGCACTTTTCTCCTGCAAATGAATCCATTAAAATCTACCTGCTGACCTGTACACATTGCTATTCAATGCTGACTCAATATTTTCAGGGAGAGAGTAGAATAAATACTCGTATTTAAAGTATTTGAATAATATCTACTGATAATTTGTCCTAGCAGCTGTTTTATTTTTGCTGACATAGTAGAGAAAACAGCATCTCATGAATGGCAAGCATAATGTTTGAGATTATATTTTCTGATCTTGGTTTATTTCTGAGGAAGCCAAGAACAGTGTTCATTCATTCTTTTTTATTTATTCCTGCTACTTATGCCTAAGTCTATCTACTTTTCTTCTTTATACCATCACCATCATTTTCATGTCCAAAGAAGATTTTTAATAAAAGTTTTATTAAGAAGACAAGTGGAGAATAATGAATGAAAAATATGCACAGGACAACATGGTAAGATTTTAAGCATCTTTATCTATTCAGTGAAATAACATCTGGTTTTCCTTTCTATTTTGAAATCCTGATTCACTTTTCTGCATTTCCTTCAAATTTCCTTCTGCACTTTCCTTCAAATCCTGATTCACTTTTCTGCATTTCTCACTTTTTAATTTATGCATGTTTTAAAAAATTTACTTATTTGAGAGACAGAGATCCCATCTGTTGGTTCACTCCTCTAATGCTCACTAATGGGCCAACACTGGAAGACAGGAGCTCAATACAGATTTCCCACAGAGGTGTCAGAAATCTAATTATGCAGGCTATCACTAGACCAAATCGTAATGGATTGATAGATCAGAATTTGTGTTTATTTGAATTTGTGTTGTACTCCCTAACACCAACAGAGTTTTTTCCATATGACTCAGAGCTTTCTATATTTCCTTTATCTGAGAAAGCTCCATTGCTACTTTCACTTACAATCAAGTTTTTTTTTTTCAGAGCAATGAAGGTTAAAGCTAGTGATTTCCTGAAATTACCCTTTTATTTTTCAAATACAATCTTAAGTTGGAAACCAAAATATAAATCCATTAAAAGAACAAAATTTCCATTTGGGTAGAGAATTTTGGATTTCAGTCAATTTATCACTACAGCTAATTGATTCCTTACATGTACCCCAATGGAATTCTTAGAACTTGACAGCTGATGTAAACCACAAGTACATCTGCAACCATATATATCATGTATGTGCAAATGAACAGAGCCCAACACTCTTACTTGATATTAATTTGAAAAAGACACATTGATTTGCAGATTTTAGTCACCACTAAACTGAAAGCATATGAATACAAATATGATTGATTTAAAAGGGACAATGAGAATAGGACAGAGAACAGATGTAGATTGAAGAATTCTGTTGTTTGGAAATTCAAGATGTAGATGAAGAAGTGGCAACTGAAATTAGAAATTAGAGAGAGAAAGGAAAGAAGGAAGGAAGGAAGGAAGGAAGGAAGGAAGGAAGGAAGGAGGGAAGGAGGGAGGGAAGGAGGGAGGGAAGGAGGGAGGAAGGAGGGAGGGAGGGAGGGAAGGAAGGAAGGAAGGAAGGAAGGAAGGAAGAAGGAAGGAAGGAGGGAGGAAGGAGGGAGGGAGGGAGGGAAGGAAGGAAGGAAGGAAGGAAGAAGGAAGGAAGGAAGGAAGGAAGGATGGAAGGAGGGAAGGAGGGAAGGAGGGAAGGAGGAAGGAAGGAAGGAGGGAGGGAGGGAGGGAGGGAGAGAGGGAGGGAGGAAAAAAATACAATTTTAAGAGTCTGAAGGGACTGGCGCCAAAGCTCACTAGGCTAATCCTCCACCTGTGGCGCTGGCACCCCAGGTTCTATTCCCGGTTGGGGTGCCGGATTCTGTCCCGGTTGCTCCTCTTCCAGTCTAGCTCTCTGCTGTGGCCCGGGAGTGCAGTGGAGGATGGCCCAAGTGCTTGGGCCCTGCACCTGCATGAGAGACCAGGAGGAAGCACTTGGCTCCTGGCTTCGGGTCGGCACAGCGCGCCAGCCATAGAAGCCACTTGGAGGGTGAACCAAGGGAAAAGGAAGACCTTTCTCTCTCTGTCTCTCTCTCTCACTGTCTAACTCTGCCTGTCCAAAAAAAAAAAAAAAAGCCTGAAGGGAGGTAATTTTTTTATTTATTTTTATATTATTTGAATGGTACAGTCTGTCCCAGATAGGGACATAGAAGAGAGATACCTTCCATCTGCTGGTTTACTCTCCCCCATGCCTACAATGACCAGGAGTAGGCCAAGCCAACATCCGGAGGCCAGTACTCAATCCAGATTGCACATCTTACTGGCAGGGATCCCAGTACTTGAGCCATCACCTACTGCTTCCTAGGATGCAAATTAGTAAGGAGCTAGATTGAAAGTAGAGCTTGGACTTGAACTCAGGCACTCTGATATAGGAGGCAAATGTTCCAGCCAGTCTATTAATGGCTGTACCAAACACCACCTTCAAAAATACTCAATGATACACATAGTTTGGGCACAGTCAATTTATGCTGTGCCCTGAGGAAACCAGTGAAAATAAATTTTTGCCAAGTTCAGTTCATGGCAGTACCTACTGTCTCTTTTTCATTTTTTAAAATATATTTTAAAGATTTATTTGATCTGCACAATGTCAGCGGGAAAGGGAGAAACAGAGAGACTATCCCTCTGCTGTTTCACTTCCCATATGTCCCAGGTTAGGGCAGGCTGAAGTCAGGAGCCTAGGACTCCAGTGGACTCCTCATATGGATGGCAGATCCCCAACTACTTGAACCATTATCTACTGTTTCCCAAGCTGTGCTAGTAGGAAACTCAACTGAAGCAGAGATGCTGGGACTCAAACCAGTACTCTGATATTAGGTGTGGGCTTTCTGCAGTGGCACAACAATCACCCTAGTGCTTCCTTTCTTTGGGAGACAAGTATGAAATACAGGCTGGAAAGCTGGGAGACAAGTTAAAATTGTATCTAGATAGTGGTTACTCTTATCACACTTACTATATTTCTTGTATAGTATATATTATGCTAGACCTTATTCTTTTTTCTTTTTTTCACAGACAGAGTGGACAGTGAGAGAGAGAGACAGAGAGAAAGGTCTTCCTTTTGCCGTTAGTTCACCCTCCAATGGCCGCCATGGCTGGCGCACTGCAGCCGGCGCACCACACTGATCTGATGGCAGGAGCCAGGTATTTATCCTGTAGACCTTATTCTTACATGTACTATTTTTTATTGCATAATACATGCCGATTCTGTCCTGGTTGCTCCTCTTCCAGTCCAGCTCTCTGCTGTGGCCCAGGAGTGCAGTGGAGGATGGCCCAAGTGCTTGGGCCCTGAACCACATTGGAGACCAGGAGGAAGCACCTGGCTGCTGGCTTCGGATTGGTGCAGCTCGCTGGCCATAGAGGCCATTTGGGTGGTGAACCAACGGAAGGAAGACCTTTCTTTATATCTCTCTCTCTCTCTCACTGTCTAACTCTGCCTGTCAAAAAAAAAAAAAAAGAGTACACTATTAACATTATCACTTTACCAATAAAAAACTGACACAGAGAAGTTAACTTGTTCAAACTCAACCACAAGTGAAATTACTATCATTCTGACTCAAGTATTCCATGTCCATTCTCTTAATGTACATACTATGTTTGTTTCCACATTTTCCTTAAGAAAATTTAAGTATAGCTTCCTAAGGGAGATTCCATACTGCAAGAAAGAAGTAGGGTCAAGGGGAGGGATCGAGAATGGCATGATTAAATTAATTCCTTCATTGAGTTGTGTAGAGGTCAGTCCATTCTGCCTTCAGAATAACAGCATGGGGGTGTTACCTTCTCCCTACCCCTGAGCACATAAATTGACAGGGGATTGGAACATGTGTTGCAAAGAAAAATACCTTGAAACATTCTTTTGTCTTGATGTGAGTATCTTATGCTGAAAACAATCAACTTAATATTTATTTATTTATTTATTTGACAGGCAGAGTTAGTGAGAGAGAGAGAGACAGAGAAAATGGTCTTTCTTTTTTCCGTTGGTTCACCCCCCAAGTGGCTGCTACAGCTGGTGCATTGTGGCCGACGCACTGCGCTGATCTGAAGCCAGGAGCCAGGTGCTTCTGCTGCTCTCCCAGGCGGATGCAGGGCCCAAGCACTTGGGCCATCCTCCACTGCCCTCCTGGGCCACAGCAGAGAGCTGGACTGGAAGAGGAGCAACTGGGACAGAATACAGCACCCCCACCAGGATTAGAACTCGGGATGCCAGCGCCACAGGTGGAGGATTAGCCTAGTGAGCTGTGGCGCCGGCCTCAACTTAATATCTTAAAGCCTACCTAATGACAGTCCTTGTGCTATCAACCTTTGCTGTCACATTATTAAATATAAAGTGAGAAAGGGTGTAACTAAGAATTTGAGGCAAAGTTTCAATATGTAAAACCACATCCAATAGTATAATAAAAATTACTAAGAGGTATATAGATGAAGCCAGATAAAATAATCAGACATGTCTTCAAGTGTTGTTGCATTCATAAAACAGCAGCTAAATTCTATGACAAAGGTATTTTAAGAAAGTAAAAAGACGGCGAGCCCAAGATGGTGGAATAGGAAGGGAGCACACTGATAGTCCGGGGAGAGACAGTTTAATAAAAGTGGAGATACTGCTGGTTCAAGGAAGAGTAGGGGAGGAAACAGCAGAAGAAACTCTTCCGGAACGCGTGATTCACAGTGGACCTGTGTGGAAAGCGTAGGAGCCCACAATTTGGGACACCAGAGGCAGACTCAACACACCATCCCTGGAACGCCAGGTGAGCCGAACCTCAATAGCCCGAGACACCGGCAGGCAAGCGGAGAGAGGAGACTAGAGGGAACGACCCCCGGGGGGGAAAAGTTCACCAAGCTAACTGGAAGAGAGAGAGAGAAAAAAAAAAGGTGACTGGTACAGACACGGGTTTCTCTCTCTCCGCTCACCTCTCAAGGGCCAGCAAGACAAAGAGCAGGCGCCATCTTGGACATACGTCATAAGCAGAGCGAACTCAGGTCTGCACCCTCCCTGAGCCTAGCAGAAAAACCTGACTCTGGGCAGGGCGAATTAACAGGAGATTAGGACCTAGTAAATTTGTGGTGCTACTGAACTGAGACTGAGAAAAAATAGACGGTGGGGGAGAGAACTCACGGAATTCAAGTGAGTACTCTCCAGAGACGCTACAATTCCGTAATTTTGGCAACCCAGTGGGAGACTGAAGGAGAATCTGAGCCCACTCTGAGGGCAGAACAGATTCCCTGTGTGGTCCTTGGGAAAGAGCTTCCGATCTCTGGCTCCTGTGGGTATATCAATTGCCTGCTAACTACCTCCAACTTCGTTCAGCTGTGCAGAATTACTTCCCTTTTGAATCAAAAAAAAGAAAGAAAGAGAGAGAGAGAGAGATCTACCAAGCCTAACCTGGGAGTGTCACCTTTGGCACACCAAACAGAGCTCTCAGGCCACACCCATCTCAAGCCTCTAAGGCTCCATCAAAAACACAGTCCACTTAATCTAGAGTCATAGTATAACAAGAAAAAGCACCACAATGAAGAAACCAAATATCTCCAATATGCCAAATAACAAACGCAAAAACGGAGGTAATAAAAACAAGGAAGTCACCATGATGCCCCCAAATGAAAAAGACACCCCAATTCAAGATTATGAAGATGATGAGATAGAAGAAATGCAAGAAGCAGATCTCAAAAAATTGATAAGAACATTAAGAAGTTCTCGAAAACAAATTCTTGAACTACAGAAATCCTTAATGGACAAGATAGAACATCTCTCTCATGAAAATGAAATTTTAAGGAAGAATCAAAATGAAACGAAACAACTAGTACAACAGGAAACTGTGATAGTAACGAGAAATCATAATGAAGTGAAGAATTCAATAGATCAAATGAAAAACACAATAGAGAGCCTTACAAACAGAATGGGTGAAGCAGAAGTGAGAATATCAGACTTAGAAGATAGAGAACAGGAAAGGATACAGTCAGACCAAAGAAAAGAAGACGAAATTAGAAATCTAAAACATATTGTCAGGAATCTTCAGAATACTATTAAAAAACCCAACATCCGGGTTCTAGGAGTTCCTGAAGGCATGGAGAGGGAGAAAGGATTAGAAGGCCTTTTTAGTGAGATATTAGCAGAAAATTTCCCAGGTTTGGAGAAGGACAGAGAAATCCTAGTACAGGAAGCTCACAGAACCCCTAATAAACATGACCAAAAGTGATCCTCACCACGACACGTGGTAATTAAACTCTCCACAGTGAAACATAAAGAAAAGATCCTAAAACGTGCAAGAGAGAAACGTCAGATTACTCTCAGAGGATCTCCAATCAGACTCACAGCTGACTTCTCATCAGAAACCCTGCAAGCTAGGAGGGAATGGCGAGATATAGCCCAGGTACTAAGAGAGAAAAACTGCCAGCCCAGAATATTATATCCTGCAAAGCTATCATTTGTGAATGAAGGTGAAATAAAGACTTTTCATAGCAAACAGAAATTGAAAGAATTTGTTGCCACTCGTCCAGGACTGCAACAGATGCTTAAAGATGTGTTACACACAGAAACACAGTCATCAATATGAAAGAAGGTAAAGGAAGGACCCTCACAGCAAAAGATCACAGGGAATTCAAAGCATATATTAGAACTTATCTTTGGCAAATGGCAGGGCAAAGTTACCACTTTTCATTAGTCACATTGAACGTGAATGGCCTGAACTGTCCAGTTAAAAGACACAGATTGGCTGATTGGGTTAAGGAACAAAACCCATCTATTTGCTGCTTACAAGAAACACATCTTTCCAACAAAGATCCATACAGACTGAAAGTGAAAGGCTGGAAAAAGATATACCATGCCAACAGAAATGAAAAAAGAGCGGGCGTAGCCATCTTAATATTGGACAACATAAACTTTACCACAAAAACTGTTAAGAGAGACAAAGAGGGACACTATATAATGATTAAGGGATCAATACAACAAGAAGATATAACAATTATCAATGTATATGCACCTAACTACAGGACACCAGTTTATCTAAAAGATTTGTTAACGGACTTAAAGGGAGACTTAGACCCCAATACAATAGTACTGGGGGACTTCAATACTCCACTCTCAGAAATAGACAGTTCAACAGGACAGAAGATCAACAAGGATACAGTAGATTTAAACGAACCTATAGCCCAAATGGATCTAACAGATATATACAGAACTTTCAATCCTACAGCTAAAGACTTTACATTCTTCTCAGCAGTACATGGAACCTTCTCTAGGATTGACCACATACTACGCCATAAAGCAAGTCTCAGCAAATTCAAAAGAATTAGAATCATACCATGCAGCTTCTCAGACAATAAAGAAATGAAGTTGGAAATTAGCAAACACATGGAGATTGAACAACATGCTCCTGAATGAACAATGGGTCATAGCAGAAATTAAAAGAGAAATCAAAACTTTTCTGGAAGTAAATGAGGATAACAGCACAACATACCAAAACTTATGGGATGCAGCAAAAGCAGTGTTAAGAGGAAAGTTTATATCAATAGGTGCCTACATCAAGAAATTGGAAAAGCACCAAATAGATGAGCTTTCAATTCACCTCAAGGATCTAGAAAACCTACAGCAAACCAGACCCAAATCTAGTAGGAGAAGAGAAATAATTAAAATCAGAGAAGAAATCAACAGGATTGAATCAAGAAAAACATTACAAAAAATCAGCCAAACGAAGAGCTGGTTTTTTGAAAAAATAAACAAAATTGACACCCCATTGGCCCAACTAACTAAAAAAAGAAGAGAAAAGACCCAAATCAATAAAATCAGAGATGAAAAAGGAAACGTAACAACAGACACCACAGAAATAAAAAGAATCATCAGAAATTACTACAAGGACTTGTATGCCAGCAAACAAGGAAACCTATCAAAAATGGATAGATTCCTGGACACATGCAACCTACCTAAATTGAACCAGGAAGACATCGAAAACCTAAACAGACCCATAACTGAGACAGAAATTGAAACAGTAATAAAGGCCCTCCCAACAAAGAAAAGCCCAGGACCAGATGGATTCACTGCTGAATTCTACCAGACATTTAAAGAAGAACTGACTCCAATTCTTCTCAAACTATTCAGAACAATCGAAAAAGAGGGAATCCTCCCAAATTCTTTCTATGAAGCCAGCATCACCTTAATTCCTAAGCCGGGAAAAGATGCAGCATTGAAAGAGAATTACAGACCAATATCCCTGATGAACATAGATGCAAAAATCCTTAATAAAATGCTCGCCAACAGAATGCAACAACACATCAGAAAGATCATCCACCCAGACCAAGTGGGATTTATCCCTGGTATGCAGGGATGGTTTAATGTGCACAAGACAATCAATGTGATACACCACATTAACAGACTGCAGAAGAAAAACCGTATGATTATCTCAAGAGACGCCAAGAAAGCATTTGATAAAATACAACACCCGTTCATGATGAAAACTCTAAGCAAACAGGGTATGGAAGGAACATTCCTCAATACCATCAAAGCAATCTATGAAAAACCCACAGCCAACATCCTATTGAATGGGGAAATGCTGGAAGCCTTTCCACTGAGATCTGGTACCAGACAGGGATGCCCACTCTCACCACTGCTATTTAACATAGTTCTGGAAGTTCTAGCCAGAGCTATTAGGCAAGAAAAAGAAATTAAAGGGATACAAATTGGGAAGGAAGAACTCAAACTATCCCTCTTTGCAGATGATATGATTCTTTATTTAGGGGACCCAAAGAAATCTACTAAGAGACTATTGGAACTCATAGAGGAGTTTGGCAAAGTGGCAGGATATAAAATCAATGCACAAAAATCAACAGCCTTTGTATACACAAATAATGCCATGGCTGAGAAAGAACTTCTAAGATCAATCCCATTCACAATAGCTACAAAAACAATCAAATACCTTGGAATAAACTTAACCAAGGATGTTAAAGAAGAGAATTACAAAACCTTAAAGAGGAAGGGGAGCCAAGATGGCGGAATAGTGAGGGCGCGCACCAATAGTCCGGGAAAATTTAGTTTAATAAAAGGGGAGTTACGGTAGCCGCAGAAAATAGAACCAAACAAAAAATTGCAGGGGAAACCCTTCTGAATGGAGCAGGATTGAATCGGAGGACCTACTGGGAGAACAAGGTCGCCCACCGCGCGGAAGCCAAGTCGCAGGACCCAGCCACAGAAGCCCCAGGGTCTGCGCGACAGTGCTCCAAGGAGAGTGCATGCCACACAGAAAACAGCGGGGAGACTTGGGACGCTCAGGGCTCCGAGTCCACACATCGGCGCTGGAAGGGGAGGTGAGCTCAATAACCCGAGACATTGGCGGGGAAACGGGGGTCAGAATCTAGAGGGGGGCCGGAAAGTGCAGCAAACTCACTACCGGAAAGAAGGAAAAAAAAAAGCTTCGGGGTTTCTCTTCCCCCTAACCTTGCAAAGGTTACAAGGCAGCAAGGCTTGAAGAATTCCCAAGAGACAAAGAGCAGGCCTCCTCTTTGGATTTACATATCAATGGGGGAGAGTTAAGGAACTGAGTCACTACAATTCAGTAGCCTAGGCAACCCAGTGGGAGTCCAGAGGAGCCAAAGACTGGAAGCTAAATACCATCAATTCTGCACAGCCCTGCCCTGCGGTGTTACTTACCCCCTGAATAAATAAAATAAATAAATAAATAAAAAGAGAGAGATTTACCATGCATAACCTGAGGGTGTCACCTTTGCACACCCTTAACCAGGAAGAACCAGGCAGAGCTCTCAGGCCGCACCCATCTCAAGCCTCCAAGGCTCCTCCAACAGCAGGCAGTCCACTTAACACGGACACAGTATAAAAAAAAAAAAAAAAAAAGCGCACAGTGATGCAAGAAGAATTAACTATGCCGAGTAACAAACACAGAAATAGAGGGAGCAAGATCAACGATGACACTATGATGCCTCCAAATAAGCAAAACACCCCAAGCCAAGAGTATGAAGATGATGAGATAGAAGAAATGCAAGATACGGATTTCAAAAAATTTATGATAAGAACATTTAGAAGTTTTCAAAAGCAAATCCTTGAACTACAGAAATCCTTAATGGACAAGATTGAAAATCTCTCTCGTGAAAATGAAATTTTAAGGAAGAGTCAAAATGAAACTCAGAAACTAGTAGAACAGGAAAGTGTAATAGTGAAGAGAAATCAAAATGAAATGAAGAGCTCAATAGATCAAATGACAAACACATTAGAAAGCCTTAAAAACAGAATGGGTGAAGCAGAAGAGAGAATATCGGACTTAGAAGATAGAGCACAGGAAAACATACAGTCAAACCAAAGAAAAGAAGAGGAAATTAGAAACCTAAAAAATATTGTTGGGAATCTACAGGATACTATTAAAAAAACCAACATTCGAGTTCTAGGAGTTCCTGAAGGCATGGAGAGAGAGAAAGGATTGGAAGGCCTTTTTAGTGAGATACTAGCAGAGAACTTTCCAGGTTTGGAGAAGGACAGAGATATCCTAGTACAGGAAGCTCATAGAACCCCCAATAAACATGACCAAAAGAGATCCTCACCACGACACGTGGTAATTAAACTTACCACAGTGAAACATAAAGAAAAGATCCTCAAATGTGCAAGAGAGAAACGTCAGATTACTCTCAGAGGATCTCCAATCAGACTCACAGCTGACTTCTCATCAGAAACCCTACAAGCTAGGAGGGAATGGCGAGACATAGCACAGGTGCTAAGAGAGAAAAATTGCCAGCCCAGAATATTATATCCTGCCAAGCTCTCATTTGTGAATGAAGGTGAAATAAAGACCTTTCATAGCAAACAGAAATTGAAAGACTTTGTGGCCACTCGTCCGGCCCTGCAAAAGATACTTAAAGATGTGCTACACTCAGAAACACAGAAACACGGCCATCAATATGAAAGAAGGGAAAGGAAGAACACCTACCAGTAAAAGAGCATGGGAAGCTCAAAGCATATATTAGAAAATATTTCCGGGAAAATGGCAGGGCAAAGTCACTACGTATCAATTGTCACATTGAACATTAATGGTCTGAATTCTTCAGTTAAAAGACACCGTTTGGCTGACTGGCTCACAGAACACAACCCAACTATTTGTTGCCTACAAGAAACACATCTCTCTAACAAAGAGGCATGCAGACTGAAAGTGAAAGGTTGGAAAAAGATATTCCATGCCAACAGAAACCAAAAAAAAGCAGGTGTAGCCATATTAATATCAGACAAAATAAACTTTAATACAAAAACTGTTAAGAGAGACAAAGAGGGACACTATATAATGATTAAGGGTTCAATTCAACAGGAAGATGTAACTATTATAAATGTATATGCACCTAATTACAGGGCACCGGTCTATTTAAAAGATATGTTAAGGGACTTAAAGGGAGATTTAGATTCCAATACAATAGTACTGGGGGACTTCAATACTCCACTCTCAGAAATAGACAGATCATCCGGACAGAAGATCAACAAGGAAACAGCAGATTTAATTGACACTATTGCCCAAATGGATCTAACAGATATCTACAGAACTTTCAACCCTACATCTACAGACTTCACATTCTTCTCAGCAGCGCATGGAACCTTCTCTAGGATTGATCACATACTAGGCCATAAAGCAAGTCTCAGCAAATTTAAAAGAATTAGAATCATACCATGCAGCTTCTCAGACCACAGTGGGATGAAGCTGGAAATTAGCAACTCAGGAAACCCCAGAAAGTATGCAAACACATGGAGACTGAACAACATGCTCCTGAATGAACACTGGGTCATTCAAGAAATCAAAAGAGAAATCAAAAACTTTCTGGAAGTAAATGAAGACAACAACACAACATATCAAAACTTATGGGATACAGCAAAAGCAGTATTGAGAGGCAAATTTATAGCAATAGGTGCCTATATCAAGAAATTGGAAAGGTACCAAATAAATGAGCTTTCAGCGCACCTCAAGGACCTAGAAAAACTGCAGCAAACCAAACCCAAATCTAGTAGGAGAAGAGAAATAATTAAAACCAGAGAAGAAATTAACAGGATTGAATCCAAAAAAACATTACAAAAAATCAGCCAAGCGAGAAGCTGGTTTTTTGAAAAAATAAACAAAATTGACACCCCATTGGCCCAACTAACTAAAAAAAGAAGAGAAAAGACCCAAATCAATAAAATCAGAGATAAAAAAGGAAACGTAACAACAGACACCACAGAAATAAAAAGAATCATCAGAAATTACTACAAGGACTTGTATGCCAGCAAACAGGGAAACCTATCAGAAATGGATAGATTCCTGGACACATGCAATCTACCAAAATTGAACCATGAAGACATCGAAAACCTAAATAGACCCATAACTGAAACAGAAATTGAAACAGTAATAAAGGCCCTCCCAACAAAGAAAAGCCCAGGACCAGATGGATTCACTGCTGAATTCTACCAGACATTTAAAGAAGAACTGACTCCAATTCTTCTCAAACTATTCAGAACAATCGAAAAAGAGGGAGTCCTCCCAAATTCTTTCTATGAAGCCAGCATCACCTTAATCCCTAAGCCAGAGAAAGATGAAGCACTGAAAGAGAATTACAGACCAATATCCCTGATGAACATAGATGCAAAAATCCTCAATAAAATTCTGGCCAATAGAATACAACAACACATCAGGAAAATCATCCACCCAGACCAAGTGGGATTCATCCCTGGTATGCAGGGATGGTTCAACATTCGCAAATCAATCAATGTGATTCACCACATTAACAGACTGCAGAAGAAAAACCATATGATTATCTCAATTGATGCAGAGAAAGCATTTGATAAAATTCAACACCCTTTTATGATGAAAACTCTAAGCAAATTGGGTATAGAAGGAACATTCCTCAATATAATCAAAGCAATTTATAAAAAACCCACAGCCAGCATCCTATTGAATGGGGAAAAGTTGGAAGCATTTCCACTGAAATCTGGCACCAGGCAGGGATGCCCACTCTCACCACTGCTATTTAACATAGTTCTGGAAGTTTTAGCCAGAGCCATCAGACAAGAAAAAGAAATCAAAGGAATACAAATCAAGAAGGAAGAAGTCACTATCCCTCTTTGCAGACGATATGATTCTGTACTTAGAGGATCCAAAAAACTCTACTAAGAGACTATTGGAACTCATAGAGGAGTTTGGCAAAGTGGCAGGATATAAAATCAATGCACAAAAATCAACAGCCTTTGTATACACAAGTAATGCCATGACTGAGAAAGAACTGCTAAGATCAATCCCATTCACAATAGCTACAAAAACAATCAAATACCTTGGAATAAACTTAACCAAGGACGTTAAAGATCTCTACGATGAAAATTACAAAACCTTAAAGAAAGAAATAGAAGAGGATACCAAAAAATGGAAAAATCTTCCATGCTCATGGATTGGAAGAATCAACATCATCAAAATGTCCATTCTCCCAAAAGCAATTTATAGATTCAATGCAATCCCAATCAAGATACCAAAGACATTCTTCGCAGATCTAGAAAAAATGATACTGAAATTCATATGGAGGCACAAGAGACCTCGAATAGCTAAAGCAATCTTGTACAACAAAAACAAAGCCGGAGGCATCACAATACCAGATTTCAGGACATACTACAGGGCAGTTGTAATCAAAACAGCATGGTACTGGTACAGAAACAGATGGATAGACCAATGGAACAGAATTGAAACACCAGAAATCAATCCAAACATCTACAGCCAACTTATATTTGATCAAGGATCTAAAACTAATTCCTGGAGCAAGGACAGTCTATTCAATAAATGGTGCTGGGAAAACTGGATTTCCACGTGCAGAAGCATGAAGCAAGACCCCTACCTTACACCTTACACAAAAATCCACTCAACGTGGATTAAAGACCTAAATCTACGTCCTGACACCATTAAGTTATTAGAGAACATTGGAGAAACCCTTCAAGATATTGGCACAGGCAAAGAATTTCTGGAAAAGACCCGGGAGGCACAGGCAGTCAAAGCCAAAATCAACTATTGGGATTGCATCAAATTGAGAAGTTTCTGTACTGCAAAAGAAACAGTCAGGAGAGTGAAGAGACAACCAACAGAATGGGAAAAAACATTTGCAAACTATGCAACAGATAAAGGGTTAATAACCAGAATCTACAAAGAGATCAAGAAACTCCACAAAAACAAAACCAACAACCCACTTAAGAGATGGGCCAAGGACTTCAATAGACATTTTTCAAAAGAGGAAATCCAAATGGCCAACAGGCACATGAAAAAATGTTCAAGGTCACTAGCAATCAGGGAAATGCAAATCAAAAGCACAATGAGGTTTCACCTCACCCCGGTTAGAATGGCTCACATACAGAAATCTACCAACAACAGATGCTGGCGAGGATGTGGGGAAAAAGGGACACTAACCCACTGTTGGTGGGAATGCAAACTGGTCAAGCCACTATCGAAATCAGTCTGGAGATTCCTCAGAAAGCTGAATATAACCCTACCGTTCGACCCAGCCATCCCACTCCTTGCAATTTACCCAAAGGAGTTTAAATTGATAAACAAAAAAGCGGTCTGCACCCTAATGTTTATTGCAGCACAATTCACAATAGCCAAGACCTGGAACCAACCTAAATGCCCATCAACGGTAGACTGGATAAAGAAATTATGGGATATGTACTCTTTAGAATACTATACCGCAGTAAGAAACAACGAAATCCAGTCATTTGCAACAAAATGGAGGAATCTGGAACACATCATGCTGAGTGAAGTAAGCCAGTCCCAAAGGGACAAATACCATATGTTCTCCCTGATCGGTGACAACTGACTGAACACCAAAAAGGAAACCTCCTGAAGTGAAATGGACACTATGAGAAATGGTGACTTGATCAGCATAGCCCTGACTGCTAATGGACAACTTAATACATTATCCCTCATAGTATTTTTTTTTTGTCTGTTCTACTTAATATGACTGGTTTAATTCTGTAATTATCACACAGTTATTCTTAAGTGTTGAAAATTAACTGAAATGTGATCCCTGTTAAACATAAAAGTGGGAATAAGAGAGGGAAGAGATGTATAATTTGGGGCATGCTCGGGCTGACTTGCCCCAATTGGTAGAGTTGGAAACATACCAGGGGATTCCAATTCAATCCCATCAAGGTGGCATGTGCCAATGCCATCTCACTATTCCAAGTGATCAATTTCAGTTCACAATTGATCATAATGAAAGGACTAAGAGTCAAAGGGAGCACATAAACAAGTCTAGTATCTGCTAACACTAACCGATAGAATAAATAAAGGGGAGAGTGATCCAACATGGGAAGTGAGATACTCAGCAGACTCATAGAATGGCGGATGTCCTAAATAGCACTCTGGCCTCAGAATCAGCCCTAAAGGCACTCGGATCTGGCTGAAAAGCCCATGAGAGTATTTCAGGCATGGAAAGCCAAGACACTCTGGCAAAAAGATCTCTGTGAGTGAGATCCCAGTGGAAAGAACAGGTCTTCAAAGAGGGAGGTGCCTTTCTCTGAAGGGAGGAGAGAACCTCCACTTTGACTATGACCTTGTCTAAACAAGATAAGAGTCGGTGAACTCAAGGGGCTTCCATAGCCTTGGAAACTCATGACTGGTGCATAGGGAGATTACTGATGCCATAAACAGGAGTGTCAATTTGTAAAGTCAACAACAGGAGTCACTGTGCACTTACTCCTCATGTAGGATCTCTGTCCTTAATGTGCTGTACACTGAGGCTTAATGCTATAACGAGTACTCAAACAGTATATTTCACTTTGTGTTTCTATGGGGGTGCAAACGATTGAAATCTTTACTTAATGTACACTAAACTGATCTTCTGTAAAAAAAAAAAAAAAAGAAATTATCAATTCCCAACTTGACTCTCACTGGGATTAAACATGACAATAGGTCTGATCTGATTTCATCATCATTTAAAAAAAAATCATCTATTATTTTTCACTTTATGTTTCTGTGTGGGAACAAACTGTTGAAATCCTTACTTAAGGTATACTAAGCTGATCTTCTGTATACTAAGATAATCGAAAATGAATCTTGATGTGAATGGAAGGGGAGAGGGAGTGGGAAAGGGGAGGGTGGTCGGTGGGAGGGACGGTATGGGGGGGAAAGCCATTGTAACCCATGAGTCGTACTTTGGAAATTTATATTCATTAAATAAAAGAAAAAAAAAAACCTTAAAGAAAGAAATAGAAGAGGATACCAAAAAATGGAAAAATCTTCCATGCTCATGGATTGGAAGAATCAATATCATCAAAATGTCCATTCTCCCAAAAGCAATTTATAGATTCAATGCAATCCCAATCAAGATACCGAAGACCTTCTTCTCAGATCTGGAAAAAATGATTCTGAAATTTATATGGAGGCACAGGAGACCTCGAATAGCTAAAGCAATCTTGTACAACAAAAACAAAGCCGGAGGCATCACAATACCAGATTTCAGGACATACTACAGGGCAGTTGTAATCAAAACAGCATGGTACTGGTACAGAAACAGATGGATAGACCAATGGAACAGAATTGAAACACCAGAAATCAATCCAAACATCTACAGCCAACTTATATTTGATCAAGGATACAAAACCAATCCGTGGAGTAAGGACAGTCTATTCAACAAATGGTGCTGGGAAAACTGGATTTCCACGTGCAGAATCATGAAGCAAGACCCCTACCTTACACCTTACACAAAAATCCACTAAACGTGGATTAAAGACCTAAATCTACGACCTGACACCATTAAGTTATTAGAGAACATTGGAGAAACCCTTCAAGATATTGGCACAGGCAAAGAATTTCTGGAAAAGACCCGGGAGGCACAGGCAGTCAAAGCCAAAATCAACTATTGGGATTGCATCAAATTGAGAAGTTTCTGTCCTGCAAAAGAAACAGTCAGGAGAGTGAAGAGACAACCGACAGAACGGGAAAAAATATTTGCAAACTATGCAACAGATAAAGGGTTAATAACCAGAATCTACAAAGAGATCAAGAAACTCCACAAAAACAAAACCAACAACCCACTTAAGAGATGGGCCAAGGACCTCAATAGACATTTTTCAAAAGAGGAAATACAAATGGCCAACAGGCACATGAAAAAATGTTCAAGGGAAATGCAAATCAAAAGCACAATGAGGTTTCACCTCACCCCGGTTAGAATGGCTCACATACAGAAATCTACCAACAACAGATGCTGGCGAGGATGTGGGGAAAAAGGGACACTAACCCACTGTTGGTGGGAATGCAAACTGGTCAAGCCACTATGGAAGTCAGTCTGGAGATTCCTCAGAAACCTGAATATAGCACTACCGTTTGACCCAGCCATCCCACTCCTTGGAATTTACCCTAAGGAATTTAAATTGGCAAACAAAAAAGCCATCTGCACCCTGTTTATTGCAGCACAATTCACAATAGCCAAGATCTGGAACCAACCTAAATGCCCATCAATGGTAGACTGGATAAAGAAATTATGGGATATGTACTCTTTAGAATACTATACCGCAGTAAGAAACAATGAAATCCAGTCATTTGCAACAAAATGGAGGAATCTGGAACACATCATGCTGAGTGAAATAAGCCAGACCCAAAGGGACAAATACCATATGTTCTCCCTGATTGGTGACAACTGACTGAACACAAAAAAGGAAACCTGTTGAAGTGAAATGGACACTATGAGAAATGGTGACTTGATCAGCATAGCCCTGTTAATGAACAACTTAATACATTATCCCTCTTAGTAGTTTTTTTTTTTTTGTCTGTTCTACTTAATATGACTGGTTTAATTCTGTAATTAATACACAGTTATTCTTAAGTGTTGAAATTTAACTGAAATGTGATCCCTGTTAAACATAAGAGTGGAAATAAGAGAGGGAAGAAATGTACAATTTGGGACATGCTCAAGCTGACTTGCCCCAAATGGTAGAGTTAGAAACATACCAGGGAACTCCAATTTAATCCTATCAAGGTGGCATGTACCAATGCCATCTCACTAGTCCAAGTGATCACTTTCAGTTCACAATTGATCATAATGAAAGTTCTAAGAGTCAAAGGCATCACATAAACAAGTCTAGCGCCTGCTAATACTAACCAATATAATAAATAAAGGGGAGAGTGATCCAACATGGGAAGTGAGATACTCAGCAGACTCATAGAATGGCGGATGTCCTAAACAGCACTCTGGCCTCAGAATCAGCCCTTAAGGCATTCCAATCTGGCTGAAAAGCCCATGAGAGTGTTTCAGGCATGGAAAGCCAAGACACTCTGGCAAAAAAAAAAAAAAAAAAAAAAAAACACAAACCTAAATGAAAGATCTCTGTGAGTGAGATCCCAGTGGAAAGAACAGGTCTTCAAAGAAGGAAGTACCTTTCTCTGAAGGGAGGAGAGAACCTCCACTTTGACTATGACCTTGTCTGAACAAGATAAGAGTCGGAGAACACAAGGGGCTTCCATAGCCTTGGAAACTCATGACTGGAGCCTAGGGAGATTACTGATGCCATAAACAGGAGTGTCAATTTGTAAAGTCAACAACAGGAGTCACTGTGCACTTACTCCTCATGTAGGATCTCTGTCCTTAATGTGCTGTACATTGAGACTTAATGCTATAATGAGTATTCAAACAGTATATTTCACTTTGTGTTTCTATGGGGGTGCAAACTGTTGAAATCTTTACTTAATGCATACTAAACTGATCTTCTGTAAAAAAAAAAAAAAGAAGAAGAAGAAATTATCAATTCCCAACTTGTCTCTCACTGGGATTAAACATGACAATAGGTCTTATCTGATTTCATCATCATTTAAAAAATCATCTATTATTTTTCACTTTATGTTTCTGTGTGGGAGCAAACTGTTGAAATCTTTACTTAATGTATGCTAAACTGATCTTCTGTATATAAAGAGAATTGAAAATGAATCGTCATGTGAATAGAAGGGGAGAGGGAGTGGGAGAGGGGAGGGTTGCAGGTGGGAGGGACGTTATTGGGGGGAAGCCATTGTAATCCATAAGCCGTACTTTGGAAATTTATATTCATTAAATAAAAGTTAAAAAAAAAGAAAAAAAAGAAAGTAAAAAGAAACTTTGAAAATCATTTAAAAATGTGTGAAATTTCATTTAAAAATTTTTAATTTTAATTTTGAATTAGTTTTTAACAGAATCAATGTGTTCAAGTCTTTTGTGTATACACCTGGCAGTGAGACTGCTGGATCATATGGCATGTTTATTTCTAGTTTTATAAGAAATCATACTGTTTTCCACAATGGTTGCACTAATTTATATTCCCACCGACACTGTATAAATGTTCCCCTTTGCCCACATCCTCACCAACATATTTTCTCTCTGTGTTTTATATTTTAGCCATTCTGACAGAGGTGAAGTGATACCTATTTGTGGTTTTGATTTGCATTTCCCTGATGACTACTGATGCTGGGCATTTTTTTTCATATATTTTCTGGCTATTTTTATTTCTTTTGTTGAGAACTGTCTATTTGTTGTCTGTTGTCCATTTCTCAACTGAATTGGCTTTGATTGTTAAAATTTTTTTTCCTTAAAGATTCATTATTTATTTGAGAGAGAAAGAGAGAGAGAGAGAGAGAGAGAGAGAGAGAGAGAGAGAAAGGAGTTATCTTTCATCAGCTGATTCACTTCCTAGATGGCTGCAATGTGCAATGGCTGGAGTTGGGCTGGTATGAAACTAGGACCTGGAGCTTTTTCTGAGTCTCCTATGTGTCAGGAGCATAAGGACTTGGGCCATCATCTACTGCTTTCCTAGACACATTAGCTGGGAGCTGGATTGGAAGTGGAGCAGCTGGGACTTGAAGCGGCAGCTATATTGGATGCCAGTACCGCAGGCTACAGTTTCACCTGCTATGCCACAGTGCTGGCCCCTGTTGTTGAGTTTTTTAAGTTGCTGATATATTTAGGTTATTGATCCTTTGTCAGACAGTTGGTTTGCGAAGATTTTTTTCCCATTCTGTTGGATGTCTTTTCACCTTGTTGATCATTTCCTTTGCTGTACAAAAGCTTCTAAGTTTGATATAGTCCAATTTGTTTAGTTTTGCTTTTGTTGCCTGTGATTCGGGGTCTTGTTCAAGAAGTCATCCCTTACATCCATTTCTTGGAGTGTTTCCCTTATGTTTTCTTGCAGCAACTGCATAGTCTCTGATCTTAAACTTAGGTCTATAACCTATTTTGAGTTGATTTTTGAATATGGTGAGAGGTATGGATCTAATTTCATTCTTTTACATATATATTTTTTTTTTTCAGGCAGAGTGGACAGTGAGAGAGAGAGAGAGAGACAGAGAAAGGTCTTCCTTTGCCGTTGGTTCACCCTCCAATGGCCGCCGTGGCCAGCACACTGCGGCTGGCGCATTGCACTGTTCTGATGGCAGGAGCCAGGTGCTTCTCCTTGTCTCCCATGGGGTGCAGGGCCGAAGGACTTGGGCCATCCTCCACTGCACTCTCTGGCCACAGCAGAGAGCTGGCCTGGAACAGGGGCAACCGGGACAGAATCCGGTGCCCCGACCGGGACTAGAACCCGTTGTGCTGGCGCCGCAAGGTGGAGGATTAGCCTAGTGAGCCGCGGCGCCGGCCTACATATATACATCCAGTTTTGCCAGCACCATTTGTTGAAGAGACTATCCTTACTCTATTGTGTGGCCTGAGCACTTTTGTCAAAAATCAGTTGGATATATGTGGATTAATTTCTGGGATCTGTATTTTGTTCCATTGATCTATGTATCCGTTTTAATGCAAGTACTAAGCTATTTTAATTACTATAGCTTTGTAGTATGCTTTGATATCTGGCATTATGCCTCAAGCTTAATTTTCCTTTTAAAGTTCGCATTGGCTATTCTGGGTCTTTTGTGATTCCATATGAA
This sequence comes from Oryctolagus cuniculus, assembly GCF_964237555.1. NCBI lineage: Eukaryota > Metazoa > Chordata > Mammalia > Lagomorpha > Leporidae > Oryctolagus > Oryctolagus cuniculus. Next base: position 207,636,678 of record NC_091432.1, on the reverse strand, counting down.
TTTTAGGATTGCTTTTCCTAATTCTGTAATGAATGTCATTGGCATTCAGATAGTGATTGTATTGAATATGTAGGTTGCCTTACGTAGTATAGACATAGTAAAGATATTGTTTCTTCTGACCAAGGAATGAGCAAGGAATATCTTTCTTTTTTTGTGTCCTTGATGATATCTTTCAGCAATGTTTCATAACTTTTATTACAGAGATCTTTCACTTCCTTGGTTAAGTTTATTCCTATATATTTGTTTTCTTTTGTGAATGGGATTTCTTTCTTGATTTCTCTTTCTGTGAGCTCATCATTAGCATACAAAAAGCTAATTTTTGTATTATTATTTTGAAACCTGCCACTTTACTGAATTGGTTTATCAATTATAATAGCATTTTGATGAGTGTTTTTGTTTTTCAAGTATATCATCAAGTCTTTGGCAAACATGGACAATTTACTTCATCTTTCCCAATTTTGATGCCCTTTATTTTTCTTTCTCCCCTAATTGCTCTTGTAAAACTTCTAGTACAATACTGAATAAAAGTGGCAAAAGTGGATATTGTTGTAGTGTTCCAGATCTGATGGGAAATGATTTAGCTTTTCCCCAGTCAGTATGATATAGGCTTGTGACATATAACCTTTATAATGTTGAGTAATGTTCCTCTATACCTAATCTCTGGAGGGTTTTTTATCATTAAGTGGTGCTGAAACTTATTAAGTGCTCTTTCTGAATCTACTGAGATGACCTTATAGTTTTTGTTCTTCATTCTATTGATGTGATTCATGTTGCTTATTAATTTGTGAATGTTGAACTATCCTGGCACTTTTGGGACAAAAACCCACTCGATCGTGATGTGTGATATATTTTAGGTGGTTTGGGATTTGATTTGCTAATATTTTGTTAAGAATCTTTGCACATATGTTCATTTAAGATATATGTTTGTAGTTTTCTATGTTGTTTGATATAAAAGTAATGTTGGCCTCATTAAGAGTTTGGCACAGTTCAATTCTATTGAACATTTTGGAATAGTTTGAAGAGTACTGGAGTTACTTCCTCTTTGAATGTTTTGTAGTATTCAACAGTAAAGTCATCGGATCCTGGATTTCTCCTATATGGAAGACTTATGATTACTGCTTCAATTTCATTGCTTGTTATGGGTCTGTTTAGGTTGTTTGTATCTTCTTAATTATTGTAGGTTATGTGAATCCAGGAATTTATTCATTGCTTGAGATTTTCCTGTTTATTAGCATATAGTTCTTTGCAGTAGTTTTTTATGATCCTATGTATTTTAATGGTGTTGGTTGCATTGTCTCTTTTTTCATCTCTATATTTATTTGAGTTTTTTCTCTTGCATTCTTTGTTATTCTGACTAGAGGTTTATTATTTTGTTTATATTCTCATAAACAGATTTTTTGTGGTTGATATTTTGTGCTGTGTTTTCTGTTTCTCACCTCCTGCTAATTTGGGGTTTGGTTTGTCCTTATTTTTTCTCGTCTTCAAGATGTGTCATTAGAGCTTTAGTTTGATACATTTCTCTCTCTCTCTCTCATTTTTTTAAAAGATTTATTTATTTATTTGAAAGAGTTACATAGAGGTAGGAGAAGCAGAGAGAGAGGTCTTCCATCTGATGGTTCACTCCTCAATTGGCCGCAATGGCTGGAGCTGTGCTGATCTGAAGCTAGGAGCCAGGAGCTTCCTCCGGGTCTCCCATGCAGGTGCAGGACCCAAGGAGTTGGGCCATCTTCCACTGCTTTCCCAGGCCATAGCAGAGAGCTGGATTGGAAGTGGAGCATCCGGTTCTCAAACCAGCACCCCTATGGGATGCTGGTGCTTCAGGCCAGAGAGCAGTAACCCGTTGTGCCACAGTGCCGGCCCCATCTCTCTCTCTCTTTTTAATGTAGTACTTAATGCAATAAACTTCCTTTTAAATACTGCTTTGGTTGTGCCACACGGGTTTTGATATATTGTGTTTTCATATATTTCAAGAAAGTTTATTTCCTCTTTAATTTCTTCTATGACCCATTGATCATTTAGTAGCATGCTGTTTAACTTCCAAATATTCATGAGTGTTCTACTGTTCTTGTTGCTGATTTCTAGTTTTATTCCTTCATGGTCTGAGAAGATAAATGGTATGATTATGATTTCAGTGTTTTTAAGTTTGCCAAGTCTTGATATGTGGCCTAATATGTGGTCTATCCCAGAAAATGTCCCATGTGTTGATGAGAATGTGTATTCTGTAGTTGTTTGGTGAAATGTTCTGTAAATGTGTGTTAGGTCCATGTGTTCAATAGTATGTTTCAACTATGATGTGTCTTTATTGATATTTTTTTGTCTGGATGATAGGTCCATTGATGACAGTGGGGTGTTAAAGTACCCAATATTATGGTATTGGAGTCTATTTCTCCACTTAAGTCTAGTAATATTTTCTGTGTATATCTGGGTGGTCTTGTGTTGGATGCATATGTATTTATGACTGTTATGTCTTTCTTGCTGAATTGAACCTTTTATCAAGATGTAATGTCCTTTATCTCTTTTTACAGTTTTTGATTTACAGTCTGTTTAATCTGATATGAGGTTGTTACACCTACTCACTTTTGGTTTCCATTTGCCTGTTAAAATCTTTTTCCAAACCTTCACTTTTAGTCTGTGTATTTCTTTGTGAAGTGAGTTTCTTATTGAAAATAGGATGTTAGACCCAAATGAGATTCAAGGGCAAGGAATAAATTCCAATGTTTATCTGTCCTTTGGGCAGTGAGCAAGAATGGCTGACGCTTATGTCTTTGTTCCATCAGATATTATAAAATGTTGAACAAGTTAGATATTAGTATATACTTACCTGTGTTGGCTATAGAAAAAAGTATGAGAAAAGTTTCTTTGTGTCGCTCCCCCTCTTCGGGGAGGAACGACACTAAACCCTGCGTTGTTCTTTTGTCTGCTCGGCCCTCCCCGGGTTTGCTGCTGGTTCTTCCTGGGTTGGCTGCCTATCCTTCCACCTCCATGGAAGGGCGGCTCCCCCTGCCACTTTCCCCACTTCCGCGGGGGAGCGGCACACCTCCGGCCGGCTCTCTTGGGGGCTGCTCAGATGTTCCTCAGGTGTTCCTCTTAGATGTTCCTGGTGCATGTTGGCTCTCTCCTCCTTTATAGTCCTCTTCCACCAATCCCAACTCTGCTACCCACATGCCAAGTATGCTGCTCTCCTCCAATCAGGAGCAGGATCAGCTCCTGCAGCTCATCACTCAAGTTGGCGAAAGGCAGCTGCGTAGAAGCTGTTTACTCCTCTCTCAGCGCCATATTGTGGGAGAGCAGATGCATAGAATAAGTCTTAATTCCAGTAACTTAGTCTAGTCTGAGTTGCTCCCCACACTTTGTATTAAAATACTATGAATTTAAGGAATTAAAATCAATGTTTCTAAAAAAGATTGAGTTTTAAAGTAGCTTCATACTTCATATTTTTACTGGGGATTCATGAAGTTCATTTGAATACATTGTTTCCAAACAACAGATTATTGTGGAAGTATGATTTATATCAAGTTCCCAAGACTTTAGACAATGCCCCATTTACTGAACTCATATATGTATTATTTGTAATTCCTTAACTTAATACTTACAGAGAAACTTATTTCTTTACATATAAGGCCACATTTACATGTAAGGAAATCAGTCCAAGGAGACCAAGAAAAATGATTTAGTTATATGACTTAAAAGATGCATAGGTCTAGGAAATTTGAGTTTAAATGATTCCTTGCTCTAGTCACAAATAGTCACATTTTATTTGTTCCTATATTTTTAAAGCTGTAATCCCATAAAGGCAACTACAGATTTCAGATTTATCTTGTTCAAGTGTAGAATTATACTGACAATTTTTAGAAGGTATTTATGAGACATTTAAGTTCAGCCATCTAGCTTTTGTACTTTTCTGAAAGGCAGCTAAAAGTAGTTCAATTGGTTTTTGATGGGGTGCGGTTTACCTCCTGCCACTCTACTCAGGTTAGAAAAAATGGCCTTCTACAGCTCTTAGAACTTGAGTTAGACTCTTCTGACACCTGTGTATAGATGTGCCCAGAGGCACATAATCCCAGATGTAAAGCCAGTTATAATATATTATGATAACAGAAAAAGTTGTGTCCACAACTTTACTTTATTAGCAGGGAGGATATTTATTCGTGCATTTTTCTCTTGTGGTTTTATAGGGACATGATGAGAATAACTTTCTGCATTTTCATTAATTACTTCACATTTCAGAATATCAAAAATCAAGAAGTTCAAGTTTTCTGACCTAAAGCAACAGCACAGCAGAACAGCTAAGCTAACTGCTTTCTGTAAGGGATCAAAACCTTTGAGATATCTTTGATGTCAGCTTATTCAGTGAGCTACATATAATATTGCTCATAGCACTTTTTATATCTCAGATTGTATACAGAGGTCCACAGTTCATATTGCAAAAATAATTTGCTAAATACCTTTGATCATTATAACACATTTCCATTTTTGGAGAACTCCTGCACTTTTATCATTTCTTCCAGTTTAGATAAAGATCTTACTACTCAACTTCATAAATGATTCTTGATTTCTCAAGTTACTTTCTTAAGTCTTTGGGAAACTTTCAATGTCCTTACTTCAAAAATCTTTAGGGATTTCAGTTTCCTAAATAAGAACAAAATCCTGCATTTCCTCACTGCAGAGTATTATTATTTAAATTCTATGTTATCCATGAAAATTTGATCTGCAAATTTACACATGAAGCTGTAATTATGCCTAATCTTAATAAATTTATCTTCTGTCATTTATTTATTTGAATTCTAAATCATCATACAGATTAGTTGAAATCTGAATACTAGAGTAAGCACTATGGGAAGCAATAAGTAAATAAAAATAGTAAAATATAGGGAGATTTATTTTGTGTTTATTGGATGGGGGCCAGCACTGTGGCTCACTTGGTTAATCCTCTGCCTGAGGTACCCGCATCCCATATGGATGCTGGGTTCTAGTCCTGGCTGCTCCTCTTCCAAGCCAGCTCTCTGTTGTGGCCCAGGAGTGCAGTGGAGGATGGCCCAAGTGCTTGGGCCCTGCACCCACATTGGAGACCAGGAAGAAGCATCTGGCACCTGGCTTCGGAATGGCGCAGCGCTGGCTGTGGTGGCCATTTGGGGCCATTTGGGGAGTGAACCAACGGAAGGAAGATCTGGTTTTTTTTTTTTTTTTTTTGACAGGCGGAGTTAGACAGTGAGAGAGAGAGAGATAAAGAAAGGTCTTCCTTCCATTGGTTTACCCCCCAAATGGCCGCTACGGCCAGCGCGCTGTGCCGATCCCAAGCCAGCAGCCAGGTACTTCCTCCTGATCTCCCATGCAGGTGCAGGGCCCAAGGACTTGGGCCATCCTCCACTGCACTCCCGGGCCGCAGCAGAGAGCTGGACTGGAAGAGGAGCAGCCGGGACAGAATCTGGCGCCCCAACTGGGACTAGAATCCAGTGTGCCGGCGCTGCAGGTGGATTAGCCTGGTGAGGCGCAGCGCCGGCTGGAAGGAAGATCTTTGTCTCTGTCTCTCTCTCTCACTGTCTATAACTCTACCTGTCAAATAATAATAACAAAAAAATAACTTGGATAGAACTTAAGTTTTAAAAAGGAAAATTTTAGAAATTGTCAATATTAATTCATCTCCTCATTAATATCAGAGATATAGGTTATTATGAGATTGTTCATATATTATTTTTTATAAATATTGTTTGTTATAAAATATTTCCTGTCTTTTAAATTTAATTATTTGCTCATAGTGATAAACTTTGAAATTTAATTCTTTTCATTGATGATACTAAAATAGATGGTACGGCATATGGCATGGCCAATGAATTGAGATTTCACAAACCATTTTCAATTTACATGGCATATATAAAATTCCTGTCATAGAAGTTGAGTGTGAAATCAACAAGCAAAAATAACAATGCCATGTTGTTTTCAAATGGTCATTTTTAGAACACTGAACAAGTATTTACACATAAGTGATCTGACTCCTAAGTCAGTCCTTTAATATAAAGTTAATTGTCATCAGAAAATGAATTTCTAAATGCAAGTTTAGATTACCTTCTAAAAATGAAATTGGGGAGAATGTTAATGTAACAGGCAAGATCATCGTGCTGCAGAAATGACAATATCCATGAAGCTGTCTCTAGCTAAATTATCAAAGTCTTTAGAAAATACAAAAATTTAATGAAGGGTGTGCTGCCTCCAAACATGACAGAAATGTGTATTGTCATCCAACTAAGCAGCATTTACTGATATTGGCATAAGGATCTGTGGGTAAATTTATAAATCATGGTCTGAAGAGCAGAAACTCACAGAATATTTGTGTTATTTTGCCTGTAATAGGTTTCCCTGATTGTCCAGGTCAAATATTTATTTATATATCTCTCCTTGAAGAAGGTTACCTGCAGCAGGTTGACATTATTTGATGCCATGGGCAATTAAAATAATCTAACATCTCTTTCTGTGTTCCCATGCTAACAAAATGATGTCCAATTTGGATAACACATCTGCTTAAGCTGTATGCTTCCAATAGGAAAGAGAAAGAATCTTTCAGGCATGTATATTATTTAAATCTTCTTAGGAATGATAGAATTATGAGCGTTTTTTTTTTTTTTTTGTAATATGACATTTAAAAATCTGTCATAGATAGTGAGAGTGAGTGACAGAGAGAAAGGTCTTCCTTCCATTGGTTCACCCCTCAAATGGCCACAATGGCAGGAGCTATGCCAATCTGAAGCCAGGAGCCAGGTTTTTTTATTTGACAGATAGACAGTGAGAGAGAGAGACAGAGAGAAGGGTCTTCCCTCCGTTGGTTCACCCCCAAAATGGCCACGATGGCTGCAGCTACGCAGATCCAAAGCCAGGAGCCAGGCACTTCCTCCTGGTCTCCCATGTGGGTGCAGGGGCCCAAGCACTTGCACCATCTTCCACTGCCTTCCCGGGCAACAGCAGAGAGCTGGACTGGAAGAGGAGCAGCCGGCACTAGAACCCAGCGTCCATATGAGATGCTGGCACCACAGGAGAGGATTAACCAAGTGAGCCAGGGCACCAGCCCCTTAGTTTTAATTTCATAGCACTTCTGCTCATGTACTTTACACTGGTATCATTGAAAGACATATTGTTGACTTTAACAGACTTGTATCTCTATTCCTTCATGTGATTACTTTTGGCTATACTACTGAAATGCCCTTGTGCCCATAATTCCAAATAATCCTTCTACAGCCAGCTATTTTAAGTTCAGGTATTTCAGATAAAAAGTACCCCTTCAATAACAGAGAGTTGTGAGACAGACATAATGATTTTATTACTTTGAGGTCCTATGGGTATATCCTGGGGACCCTAGGTCAATGCCTTCATTGGGGTCTAGAGTATTACAGAAGTATCCTATGAAGAATTTTAATCGGTTGGTTTAAAGCAAGTGGGTTCACAATTCAAAGAGGCCATGCTGTCTGAAAAGTTAAGACTGAGACATAGCTGCGCAGTCCATGCAGGGTGAAAGGGTTAGCTGGGTCAGTCAAGTAAATTGTGTCTAACTGATCCATAGGGAGGAAGTTGTATAGGGCAGATATCTGGAGCAACCACATTGAGGAAGGGGGAGAGCTATAGAGCTAGAAACTGCTAAGGGTAACTGAGCTCTGAAGAAACCTGTTTCTGGTAGGAGAAAGTTAAACATATTTAAAATTGGCACCAAGATAACATAAAATTATAAGAATTCACTACACCACCCCATATATATGACTTTACAAAGCCTCCCAGAGGCAAATAATCACCCCATTAACTTTCACTGTTTGTTTATGGCAGTTACCTTTGCCTACTGTCACAATTTCATACTGAACTCTCTATCCCAGTGTCCTAAAAGAGCTCTTAGTATAGCTACTTAACTTACTTATCAATTTTAATGAACAAATTTAAGATAACCACTTGCTAGGTTCAACTGAATAAAATGTTCAGCAATCATAACATAATGTTACAGTTTACTTTGTTCTAGAAATCCAAGATCATATTGTACTCTATATGTGCTATATGGTAAATTAAACTGCAGGAGTATATTTCATGGCAGAAAGAATTTAATAATAAATTACATGCATGGGTTAGAATTTTATTCAGAGCTACATAAAATCTGATTTTTCAGCAAAAGCTAAAATTGTAATGGTTTCACTTGGAGCATTTTACCATTCTTTCCAGGGATGAAAGGGTACCATACTCCCTAGGAAAAGTAAATAGAATGGTTGATTGTGCTTTTCTCTCTTAAAAACATTCTCTTTCTCCTCTCTCTCTCTCTTTATATATATAGATATAGATATAGATATAGATATAGATATACACACACACACATATATATATACACACCTATATATAAATATAAATGTAATTTGTTAGAATTTTCAAGTCCATTTGGGAGGGTAGAATGACATGGCATGAAAATAGAATGAAAAAAGTGCTATATAAACACATTATTTACTCATTTTAAAAACATGTTTATTTATTTGAAAGGCAGAGTAACAGAGAGAGAGGTGGTAGACAGAGAGTGAGACTAAGAATGAGAGAGGGAGAGATCTTCCATCTGCAGGTTCGGTCTGACATGACTTCAATGGCCTGAGCTAGGCAAGGCTGAAGCCAGGAGTTTCTTCTTGTCTCCTATGTGGTTGGCAGAGTCTCAAGTTCTTAGGTCATCTTCCATTGCTTTCCCAGGCCATTAGCAGGGAGCTGGATTTTAAGTGGAACAGCCGGGATATGAACTGGCACACATATGAGATGCTGGCATCACAGACAGTGGCTTACTTTGCTATGCCACAGAGCTGGGCCCTGCACAAAATATTATCTGTGCTGTAAAGAAAGTATGGTCCAAGTTTAGTGTGAGGGATCTTAGACAAGCTTAATAAATGTGTACTATTTTCCTATCCCATTTCAGACTCTGTTCTAGGCTTTGTTCTCTTGAGATTAACTAGCCTTATGGATCAATAGTAATTTAAGGATATGGTGATGAGTGCATGAAGGAGGTTCTTGGGACAGCTGAACAACATTTCTGAAGTTAGAATTTTAGATAAAACTATGACACAGTACAGTGTACTTGGACAGGAAGTAAAGGTAGAAGGCCCATCATTGGAAGAATCCAGAGATTTTAGTTTAAAATTAATGTTCCCGAACCAAGAAGGGTCTTTATAAGATGTGCTTGAAAAGTCTAAGAATGTGTGTGTGTGTTTGTAAATGTTTTAAGAGAGAAAGGCATTATATGTAATTCTCTCTCTCTCTCTCTCTCTCATGAGTTCACTTACTTGTGAAGCTCTGTTATTAATCTTGTCTCACCCCAGCAGCAGTTGTCTTAGCCAGCTCTGCTGATTTATTGTCATGGATCACAGTAAATGTGATTATATCAGAGTGTTAAATGATTGGGGAGCTCAGTTTGTTGCTCTGGGTTGTCCCTGCAGCTTTACAATTACTTCACCCAAGCTTAACTATACTTTTCCAAGCTTGTTTTTCCCTGTGCAGTTATGTCTCTTGCTCCTACATTTTTTTCTACATGGTTATATGATAAGTACAACTGTTTTAGGTCAAAAAGCACATTCTGCCTTCTAGTCATCAGGACTCTTAAATAGCATGAGGATTCAGACAACTTTTTCATAGGTCCAGGCTGAGGAATTCACAGCACACACAGCTTTGTGGAAGTTGCTTTGATACATTCTCTATCAAACATTGCATGCCCAGCTAGCTGCTTGTCAATCTGTGTCCTCTATTTCTCCTTATTTTTCCAGAATTGAGTTCGTAGGATATATAAATATGCTAAATGGTAAAATATGCAGAGCGAATTCTGGAAAAAGACTGTGGTGTATTAGATGACAGAAGAAACTGATCAAACAACTAAAATAAGAAAAGTAAAAAATACCAAAAACACACAAACAAACCTTCACCAGGCTGAAATTACAAAATAAGGCCAACTGTATGCTCCAGATAATTCAGCCCAAACAAAATCAAAGCAGGTGCCAGGAGATAATGAACAATCCTTTTCCGGAGAGGGTTGTGTGATGTTTCAGAGTTCAGGGACCTAGTTTTGTGGTCATAAGTTGTAGTTATTCATTTCTTTGGCCCTAATTCCCCTGTTTTAAGTTTCTTTTAAATTTATTTCATTTTTATTTGATACATAGCAAAAATGGTAGAGAGACAGAGATCTTCCATTTGTGGATTTACTCCTCAAATGCCTGCAATTGCTGAGTGTGGGCCAGTCTGAAATCACCTAGAACTTAGTCTGGGTCTCCAATGGGCATTGCAGAGATCTAAGTCCTTGAGTCATCACTGCTCCCTTGCTTGTTGTGCATTAGCAGGAAACTGAAGTTGGAAACAGAGCTGGGACTTGAACACAAGCACTCCCATATAGGATGTGTGTGTCTCAAGTAACATCTTAACCATTGTGCAAATGCAGTGTGCGAACACCTGAGCCTAATTAACACTGATGTGATTAACATAACCTTGATATTTTGTTAACATAACATAACGTGACCTTGATTAAAACTGATTGCTCTAATATGAGGAAGATCCCTCTCCACAGGCAAAAAGGGTATAGAGGGAGGATTAGACAGAAAAATGGGACAACAAATGAGAATCCATTGCTTTGTTACTGGCAGCAAGAACTATAGAGGAAGAACCAAATCCTTCCCCAAACTCAGTCCTCATTAACCTACTTCCTATCACAGAAAATTTGTGTCTTTAACTCCCTCTTTTTCTTCCTCTACTCCTACTTTGTTTTCCTACTTACACACCACTTTAACTTATTTTTGGTATGAAGGAAAATCAATCATTAGGGTATTATATTTCTTTTTACTGTGGCTTCTTTATGGTAGGTCTTTTGATCTTAATAATTAGAACTTGAATCTTTTTACTTAATGATATGTTGTTGAAAGAGCAAAATATTTCAGTTGGTGGATCAAATTATTGATATGCCATAAATTAATAATCCATATATTATCTTGATCAACATGCAAAAAGTAGCTTTAAAAGAATATGTGGAGTAATTTATTTCAGACTATTGTCTTTCATCAGAAAATTTGAAGCGGCATCAACTTGTATCCAGAAGATTAAAAGAAAATTAAAGTATAAGCTGCATAGTATAAGAAATGAAATATCCTGATAAAATAAAGTGAGTTGAAAACATTTCTGGCATAACCAAGAAATTATTTTTTTTGAAAATGCCAGGAATACCAATATAGAACGTAAAATACACTGTAAGGCAAAATTGTATTCACTGAAAACAAGATAATTGAAATGAAGCCAGGTTGAAGGAGCCAGGAACTCCTTCAAGGGAAATCCAAATACTCGGGATATCATCTGCTGCCTCCCAGGCACATTAGCAGGAAGCTGGACTGGAATCATGGGATAGCCAGACTCAAGTCAGGCACTCCAAATGTGTATGTCCCAAGCAGCTGCTTAACTCAGTGTATCATAACACCTGCCCCAATTATTGGTTTTGAAAATGGATGGATGAAGTTATAAACAAGGAAATTCAGATAACTTACAGAAACTAACAAGGATCCCAGTCCCTGAGGCTGGAGACTGGGACCACAAAGACGAGTGCACCTTCTCCTTCGATATGCCACAGTCTGAGGGCAGCCTCCACATCCGCATGAACACATTCCTGGGCTTTGGGAAGCAGTAAGTGGAAAGACACTTTAACCAGACAGTCCAGAGAGTCTACCTGCACCTGCGGCAGACACAGCATCCAAAAGAAGAGGATACTACTGCAGGCACTGGAGATCTGCCTCGCAAGAAGCCCACCCTGCTGGCTATCGGTATGGAAGACGGCTTTGGCCTCACTGGGGAGAAACATGAATATGATGAGGATGTGAAGATCGTCATTTTGTCAGATTATCTGGAGATGTCCCAGGACGGGCTAGCGGGCTGCCTGACTTGTCAGAGACTAGGTGACCAGTGCGGTGGAGGCCCTGCTGTCAGCTGACTCAGCCTCCTGCAAACAAGAGTTGCAGGCATAGGAAGGGTAAGACCAGCAGGTGTCCAAGCATGCCTTCAAACTCAAGCAGCTGGACAACACTGCCCACATTCTCCCCTGTGGCTGGAAACGCTTCAAGTGTGACATGAGAGAGAACCTGTGGCTCAACCTGCCAGATGGGTCCATCCTCTGTGGCCGGTGTTACTTCAAAGGCAGTGGGGGCAATAAGCATGCTTTGGAGCACTATAAGGAGACAGGCTACCTGTTAGCCCTTGCTGGAGCTGGTTTGCACCCAGATGACCTTCAGCTCCCACCTGGAGGCCTATGGGGCCCCTGAGCAGGTAGATGACTTCTGGAGTATAGCCCTGCAGGCCAAATTTGTAGCTGTCAAGAGCACATGGTTCACCTCATTCCCAGACTACCTGGTAATCCAGATCAAGAAATTCACCTTCAGCTTGAACTTGGTGCCTAAGAAACTGATGTGTCCATTGAGATTCCAGAGGAGCTGGACATCTCTCAGCTGAGGGGCACCAGGCTGTAGCCAGGAGAGGAGTTGTCTGACATTGCCCCACCCTTGGTTATGTCGGATGAGCCCCAAGAGCCCTTGCTGGATGACTTGGTCATCAACCAGCTGGTGGAAATGGACTTTCCTATGGATGCCTGCCACAAAGTTGTCTACTACACAGGCAACATGGGCTGAGGCTGCCATGAACTAGGTAATATCGCACATGAATGATCCAGATTTTGCAAATCCCCTCTTCCTACCTGGATCCAGTGGGCCTGGCTCCATAAATGCAGCAGCTGAGCCCCCACCAGAGGATTGTGTGACTACCATCATCTCCAGGGGCTTCTCCTGGGACCAAGTCCTGAAAGCCCTGCAGGCCACAAACAATAGTTTATAGTGGGCTGTGGACTGGGTCTTCAGTCACATTGACAACTGGATGCTGAAGCTGCCATGGACATCTCACAGGGCCGTTCAGCTGCTGACTCCATCTCTGAGTCTATGCCAGTGGGAACTAAAGTCCAGGATGGGCTTGGAAATTATCAGCTCTTCACCCTCATTATTCGCATGGGCACCTCTACTATGTGTGGTCACTACATCTGCAACATCGAGAAGGAAGGCAGATGGTTGATCTACAATGACCAGAAAGTGTGTGCCTCCAAGAAGCCACCTAAGGACCTGGGCTACATCTACTTCTACCAGACAGTGGACAGTTAAGAGCTTGCCCTCATCCCTTCCACTGAGGGCAGGGACTGGCCGCCTGGCATGAGGGATAGAGGCTGTGGGACGGACTTAAGGCCCCCTACTCTGTACTCTTTTTCTTTTTGTCCCCAGCATCTGGAAGGAAGCTGGAGGCCACAGGAGAATAGCCAAGAGGAGGAGCACTCTGTAGACTCGGGGGAAAGAGCAAGGAGGGGACAGGAGGGGGCTGTCTGCCTGTCTGTTGGAGTCTTTGTTGCTTCCCAGCCCTTGAATCCAGTGCTCTGCTTCTCTGTGCCATCTTGACCAGCCCCTTGGTATGGAGGGGGAGGGTCTTGTGTGTATGTGAGTGTCTGCGGGTGACAGTGTGAGTGGGTGGATGTGGATGTAGCTTTGTGCATCCCCTTACAGGGGATGTGGGCCTGTGACTCCCCTCCCCCTTTGTGTTTTCCCCAGTGTGGTTGGGCAAGAAGGGATATGAGGGACATGGAAACCCCCCACCTTGCCCTCCTGTCTCAGTCCTCCATCCTGTCTTTTCCTTGTCCTTCTCTGGAAAATGCCAAAATACAGGAAGTGAATAAAAGTAGTGACTAAAAAAATTTAAAAAAACAAAAATTTTTTTTAAAAAACAAAGGCAATTTTTGATATGGATTCTCCCTTAGAGTTTTCCTATCTTGCACACATACCTAGGCTGCTGACCAAGGTCCTGAAACATTAAAATCATTATGCATTCAAAGCTATAATTGTAACTGCTGCCCTTACTAAAATACATAAATCCATGTCTGCATATATGTCCTCTTCCACCATTTGTACTGATATAACAAAAACACCATGAACTAGGTTGTTAATAAACAATAAACATTGCTAGAAGCTGGGAAGTCCAAGATCAAGACAACAGAAGATTTTTGTCAGATCAATCCCCATTCCTAATAATTAGTGCCTTTGTGTAGTGTCTTCACCTGGTGGAAGAAGAAAACAAGCTCTTTGAGCCTTTTTAAAATAAGGACATTCATCCCATTCATGAGAAGGGGGCTCTCATGACCAAGTTACCTATAAAAACCCTACTTCTTAATACCATAACATTGAAGATTACAAACTTTGGGTGAACACAAACATTCATATCACACTGCCTAGTAAATTCTCTCTACCTATCATCTACTCTTGTGTGGGGAGCAACTCAGACTAGACTAAGTTACTGGAATTAAGACTTATTCTATGCATCTGCTCTCCCACAATATGGTGCTGAAAGGGAGTAAACAACTTCTACGCAGCTGCCTCTCGCCAACTTGAGTGATGAGCTGCAGGAGCTGATCCTGCTCCTGATTGGAGGAGAGCAGCGTACTCGGCATGTGGGTAGCAGAGTTGGGATTGGTGGAAGAGGACTATAAAGGAGGAGAGAGACAACATGCACCAGGAACATCTAAGGGGAACATCCGGATAACATCTGAGCAGCCCCCAAGAGAGCTGGTTGGCGGTGTGCCGCTCCCCTGCGGAAGTGGGGAAAGTGGCAGGGGGAGCCGCCCTTCCACGGAGGTGGAAGGATCAGCAGCCAACCCGGGAAGAACCAGCAGCAAACCCGGGAAGGGCAGAGCAGACAAAAGAACAGCGCAGGGTTTAGTGTTGTTCCTCCGCGAAGAGGGGGAGCGACACTCTTGCATGCCAAATCCTGTCAGTTTTTTCAGTAGTAGGTACTAATGACTTTGCCTTTTTTTCTGAAAACATTGCCTCAAGTTTCCAGTGTAAATCTATTCTCATTCTACGTTTAGTCTACACCATTGCTTTTGGCCTGATCCATCTAAATTCATCAGGGCAGTTGGTCAAAATGCATTCCATACCACTGGTGGTATTGGTTTAGGGAAAAACTAACAATTAAAGCTCTTTCAATGATATATTTTTGATTTATTTAAAAAGAATATCACAGAAAGGATACTTTATCCATAAAATTTTCTAGACTTAAAATTCAAAAGTTTTCACAGTTGTTAAATTTTTGATGAATTACATTTCCTGTGAAGTATATTTTATACCTCACTAACTTGGATGAAATTTAGAAGTAAAAGGACACAACACATCCATGCAGCTTTTTGTTTGCATTAAACTATCCTTAACTGATTAAATTGACCATAAATGTCTATAATTATAGTTAACTTTTGAATGGAAACAATAAAAGAATTAAACTAGAATTTTTACTATATATCTCTCATGCTTATCTCTTAGAAATTAAAATCTATTTACACATTGTTAATAGTCTTCTTTAATATTCCCCATTAAAAATGTTGCTAGGTAATAAGATAATTTCATATAGAAATAGTTTCTGTTTTCCTAATGATTATAATAATTTCTATGTGAAAATATTATTTATGTAAGTATATTAATGTGTTTTATTGAATATAATATTATTTGCACATGAAAAATAAATTCTATATTCTTGAATATAGTTATTTCATTACAAATATCAAAAATCTTTTACTAACTAATCAGTAATGCATATCTTTCAACATATAACTGAAATGAACATTAGATCATCTTGAATCATTGCATCCATAAAATTATTGATCAAAGATTTTAATTTGTTATATGTATTAATTTTTCTTGAATACATTAGTGATAACTAAAATACAAATAAATTAAAATATTGAATGTAGAAATGTACTGATAAATCTTCATTTTTCTTTAGACTATTTCTACTTGGAGTAGTAATTGCATCAACTCTCAAAATTTATATTAACTTGTTCTCTGCATTGTCCCATAACATTGTTAGCTAAACCAACACTTGCCCATGAAAAATACAGTGGAATCTCGAAATTGCTGTTGAATCATGTTTGGGAGAACTTGAGTGGTCATAAGTATAATTAAATTATTTTTAGTTTTATAATTTACTTTTGAATAAATACCTTGTGTGACTATATATTTTCCCATTTGGAAAATGGTCTGGTGTCTTAATTATTAAATAAGCTAATGAATACATTTAAAATAGGTACAATGACTTGAGATAAGAGGAATGTACATTTTAGTAAATCTTTTCTTATTAAAACTTCTAATTAAAGGCTACACATTCTATATGTTATATTCTAAAAATGAAACATAACTCATTCATTCAACTTCTTGAGAAGTGCCAAGTTGTTGTTGGAATGAGATGTGGTTCTTTGGATTGTTTCTAGTACAAGTGCTCCATCCTAGGCACCTGGGGTTTCTGATTCCTTAGTTTTCTTCCAATCATTGTAAAGTTTACTTTATCATATCCTATATTTCCATGGCAAGATAATTACCTGACAGAATTCTATGGTCTCAGTGGAGATGTGTCATATCAAATTCTGGATCTTAGAATACTAGCTCCATTCAAAGTGTGACTCTACCAGTATCTCAACCCTTTTGCACATGGTCAAGATGTACATATGGGGGGGTGGTGGTTATTGTTATATGATTTGGTAACAGAAAATATGAGAGATCAGAGTTCTATTGGTCCAACAATACAGATGCTAGTGTGATTTTTAGGCATATCAGAGTAATGCTGATTAGTGTCTTACAGAAGCAAATCTATATTACTTGTAACATACTCTATGTATATAATTTCAGGAATTCAATCAATATGTCTATACCTTAAGTTTCCTTTCTATTATTACATACTAGAGATCAACTGCCCGACATCCTGGAAGATAGTTAACCACAAGTGAAATAATTTAAATATAATTATTTTGGGAATTTTGAAGGCAAATTCAAGTCAATGACAATATAAGATGATTTTGGAGTTAGCTGATGGTAAAATAAATCTTTAAAGTACATTTATGTCAATTACACACTCTATTTTTTGACCATGGTAACTACTCAAATCAGTCATCATCTAGCTCTAACACTTTGTGCATTTATTTTACCTACTTGTATGCTGAAAGCATTAGAAAAACATTACCTAATACAGACTTTAAAACTGAATTATTATTATTATATAGAACCTAAGATACACTTTCTAAACTGTAAGTTTACAGTTTATGCAAATTATTTCTATGTGATCAGAAGTTCTATTATCAGATTGTGTGCTATTGTGTGCTATTTAATGTTTCATATAATGGCAAATGCTCAGTTTTATTTTACTAAACATAGCAAGTATTAATGTGTAGGATTTCAGCTTCATAATGACCCTGAGAATGAATATTAATCACTTCTATAATATGTGGAAATCTCAGTTTAATAAAATTTTCATAAGTTAATTTTGTTCATTGGCAGCAGGGATTTATAAAACCTCCCATATGAACTGTAGCTTTTACAGAACTCTTTGTGCCTTATTGTGGTATCTTGGGATACAGATATTTAAAATTTGCTCTGAGTTTTTATATTATAAGGAAGCAATAAACAAGCTCTGTATTCTCCAAAGACGCAAAAACTATTTGCTTAGAAAGATATCTGATGCTGCTTGAAGTTCTATTTTCTAAGATTTATTTGAATTAGTAATAAAATTCCCACAGTGACAAATTCTTAAATCTGTGCTTTGTATGTATATAAAGAAAGGAGAAATTTAATTTTGTGTCTCTGTGTGGAGATACTGAACCAGAATAAACTTTGTTTTATTGATTTGATTTGTAAGCAGCTACTATCAAGATTGATATTTAAATCATATTTGGCTATTAATAATACTAGGTTGTTTTTCTTACGCTTTTTCTTCATAACATATTTTTAATAAACATCTATCCTCATTCTGGTATTATATGAAACTATATGAATATGATTAAAATACACTAAATGACTTTGAATTTCATAGTCATATGACAGTTAAAACATTGCCTAACTGGGGGCATTTTAGCATAATTTTTACATTTGCTGTGTGACTTATCAAAAATCTGTCAGTTAAAGAGGAAACTTTCTAATATTTCTATCTGTGTCATGCACTCTACAACTGCATCAGATTGTTATCTCTCCTTTGGCAAGTTTTCATTTAGGTGTTTAATCTCTTTCAGGATTTATAGCCATTTTTCTTCCATCAAATGCATGTACACTTGCTTTTGAGAGTCTATGGAAAACAGAATCTGAACCAATGATTGTAAAAATAAAATTCATATATTATTATTGTTTGTGTGTTTTATACTTTGATTTTTAGGCAATATGTGTGGGGAACCGCAGGCTGGCTACCTGTGGGAGCTTCTTCACTTTGCTGTTTGCATGGCCTGTTCTAACAACTTGTGCAAAACAAGTTAAGGAAGTGCTGGCTGTTGAGAAAAACAAGTCAAGGATGCGCTAACCACAGGATGTCCTGAAGACACAAACAACCCCGATGGAGCAAGATGAACTTTTGACCTGAGGCACTATGTGCCCTTCGACTTGATTGGACTGTGTCTGCATGGACTGCATGTGAACAGACTTGCCATTGGCTGGGAGCGTCCTGCTAGGGGAACCTAGGGTATATAATGGGGATAGGATTGTGTAGGGGGATGAGGGCTTGGCTTCTTTTCTTTTGCCTTGCATCTGGATGAATAAAGTTCCATGAGAACCGAGTAAGCAGCGATCGTGTCTTTACTATGCTGGACTCTCACGGGCGAGCGTCCGGCAATATGTTATTTTAATATTTTTTATATATATATATATCTTATTGAATTGAATTAGGATCTATAATTCTAAACCTGTTAACAATTTTATGCCATTTCTATTATATGATTTCTAATCCTATTTAGATTTTTATAATTCACACAATTATTGCTTATTGGTTGTATTTCACATTATTGTTACTATAGAGAGGTGAAAATAGTGTGAAATAGTCACTTGGCACAAAAACAATAATGTAAATTTATTTTATTTAAATGTACAGTTTTTTTTTGGACAGGCAGTTTTCTAACCAACTATGTGGTTTTAATTGTATGCTGTCACTGATTCTATCAGTATACCCTCAGATTCCAAGATTTGCTTAAACATATGTTTTAAATTCTTCCAACTATACAACATATAAATGCACTGTTTATTTTAATATTTTGAAAGAGGCTATAACAGATGGAAATGGTACTATCACTTGACCATGAGTAGCAGGTAGCTATGCCTGGGTCTACCTGAGCAAATTATTTTATATTTACCAGGTTACCCATCTTTTCAAAAGAACTGTCTTACAGATGGGTATTTCTCCCTTTGTCAGTGAATTCCAGCTATACTCACAGAACTAGCATAAACATGAAGAAATAATATCACACATACAGGCAGTCAAATGGTTTGCAATTGTAAAAATGCTCAGAAAACAGTCACAAATTAGATTTGGCAGAAACTGAAAATTATTTTAAACTTCTAAATTATATGTCAGTGTCATATAGATACCATGTTATTCTGACCCAGTGCAGTCATTTCCATTTATCTTGGTTATTTCAGCACATTAAAGTCAATAATGCAACTATTTATAAAGTATCGGTTCATCTACCTGACCCCATTTTTTTCAGTCTCCTCTGCTTAACAACTCAGGGAAAACTTTTTTCCAAAATGCAAAATTTAAAGAGACGTTCTTTTTCAAGTGAAAGAAATTTGATATTTTACTTTTTGAACAATAAATTTATTAAGAATCTACATTAAACTTCATGGTTTTTCAAGCATATCTCATTTAAACTCATAGGGGAAGAAATAACTCTGACTCCGAAATCCTTATATTTTCCAATACACCTTGCTGTGCAAAGGGAATGATTTTTGAAAAATTTTGGATATAAAATTATTTTTCCCCTATTTATTTTTTTTAACTTTTATTTAATGAATATAAATTTCCAAAGTACGGCTTATGGATTACAATGGCTTCCCCCCCCATAACGTCCCTCCCACCCGCAACCCTCCCCTTTCCCATTCCCTCTGCCCTTCCATTCACATGAGGATTCATTTTCAATTCTCTTTATATACAGAAGATCAGTTTAGCATACATTAAGTAAAGATTTCAACAGTTCGCTCCCACACAGAAACATAAAGTGAAAAATAATAGATGATTTTTTAAATGATGATGAAATCAGATCAGACCTATTGTCATGTTTAATCCCAGTGAGAGTCAAGTTGGGAATTGATAATTTCTTCTCTTTTTTTTTTTTTAACAGAAGATCAGTTTAGTATACATTAAGTAAAGATTTCAACAGTTTGCACCCCCATAGAAACACAAAGTGAAATATACTGTTTGAGTACTCGTTATAGCATTAAGCCTCAATGTACAGCACATTAAGGACAGAGATCCTACATGAGGAGTAAGTGCACAGTGACTCCTGTTGTTGACTTTACACATTGACACTCCTGTTTATGGCATCAGTAATCTCCCTATGCACCAGTCATGAGTTTCCAAGGCTATGGAAGCCCCTTGAGTTCTCCGACTCTTATCTTGTTCAGACAAGGTCATAGTCAAAGTGGAGGTTCTCTCCTCCCTTCAGAGAAAGGTACCTCCTTCTTTGAAGACCTGTTCTTTCCACTGGGATCTCACTCACAGAGATCTTTCATTTAGGTGTTTTTTTTTTTTTTTTTTTTTTTTTTTTTTTTTTTTTTGCCAGAGTGTCTTGGCTTTCCATGCCTGAAATACTCTCATGGGCTTTTCAGCCAGATCAGAATGCCTTTTGGGCTGATTCTGAGGCCAGAGTGCTGTTTAGGACATCCGCCATTCTATGAGTCTGCTGAGTATCTCGCTTCCCATGTTGGATCACTCTCCCCTTTATTTATTCTATCGGTTAGTATTAGCAGGTACTAGACTTGTTTATGTGCTCCCTTTGACTCTTAGTCCTTTTTTATGATCAATTGTGAACTGAAATTGATCACTTGGACTAGTGAGATGGCATTGGTACATGCCACCTTGATGGGATTAAATTGGAGTCCCCTGGTATGTTTCTAACTCTACCATTTGGGGCAAGTCAGCTTGAGCATGTCCCAAATTGTACATCTCTTCCCTCTCTTATTCCCATTCTTAAGTTTAATAGGGATCACATTTCAGTTAAATTTCAACACTTAAAAATAACTGTGTATTAATTACAGAATTTATTAATACAAATAGAACAGATCTCAAGCATTCCATAGGTACAGTTCCCAGAAGATAACCCATACTTCCCGTCCTCTCTCCTCCCCCCAAATTTCCCTTTCTCCCTCCCCCCTTTTCCTTTCATCTGTTTTTGTAAATACATAATTTTAATCCACTCTATATTCCTAGGCTTAATTCACCACTAACCATAATATTCAACAAGTAAAAGTAGGAAGACCACAGCTCCACAGCAGTATAAACAAGGGCTAAGAATGAAAATCATATCACAAAATGTTCTTTTCATTCATATACATTTTTGTATTCTATATTAACTATCACATATCAGAGACAACATATGATATTTGCCTTTTTGAGACTGACATACTTCACTAAGCATTAAGGTACTCTTCTAGGACAGCAGAGAAATGTCTATATTCCCTATTTATATGGAAGAATTTAGTTAACAAAAGTTTTCTTAAACTCAGACATTTACTCAACCTTCAATATAACTTTATAAGTACATTGACTGCTGCCATTGTTGGTCAGTCATGTAACAGTGAAGAGTAAATGTGCCTCTGTATTTAGCATAGCTAGGGAAGGGGAGAGGTAGGAAGGGGTGGGAAGGGGAGGGGAGAGGAGGGGAGAGATGGAGGGGAGGAGAGGGGAGGAGAGGTGGGGGAAGGGAAGGAATGAGAAGGAGAAGGCAGGGGAGGGAGGAAGTAGGTGTGGGAGGGGGAGGGAGAGGAGAGATAGATCTCCCATCTGGTGGTTCACCCATGAGCCATCAATCATTGACCCTAAGAATGTACAATAGGATGCTAGAATCTGGAACCCAGGCAGTCCAATATGGGATGTGGGTATCCCAAATGACAATTAAATGCTAGTTAAAATACTCTGAATTTAATATCTGTAAGTTTGGCAGCAGAGCAAAGAGTACTGTTAGACATTTTTACTGGTCTCAAGTATAGACAGGTTAAGTGGTAAATCTACTACATGATCTCATGCTTCTCTTAATCATTTTATTCTTAAGCAAGTAGACAGCATCATGTTAATACTGTAAAAATAAACAAGAAGAATGGGGTTAACATAGAAAATCAACCTTAAAGATAAAGGATATTTTCGGTTATCTTTTCCCCTGAAATTCTGACTCCTGGTTGCTTTCATCAAAGGAATATTCATAAGCTCCCACTACATTTAATCAGCATTTACCAGAGGAAGTATAGATATCAGTTCTTGAGCCAAATTTTGTTCTTCATGAAGGGGATCAACTGGTTGAGTAATGCAGCATGCATACAACAGAAATTTCAAGGGTGGCCGGCGCCGCGGCTCACTAGGCTAATCCTCCACCTAGCGGCGCCGGCACACAGGGTTCTAGTCCCAGTTGGGGCGCCAGATTCTGTCCCGGTTGCCCCTCTTCCAGGCCAGCTCTCTGCTGTGGCCAGAGAGTGCAGTGGAGGATGGCCCAGGTGCTTGGGCCCTGCACCCCATGGGAGACCAGGAAAAGCACCTGGCTCCTGGCTCCTGCCATCGGATCAGCGCAGTGCGCCGGCCGCCGCGCGCTGGCCGCGGCAGCCATTGGAGGGTGAACCAACGGCAAAGGAAGACCTTTCTCTCTGTCTCTCTCTCACTGTCCACTCCGCCTGTCAAAAAAAAAAAAAAAAAAAAAAAAAAAGAAAAGAAATTTCAAGGAATAGTAAGAATAGTGTAAAGTAAAATTAACATTCAGGAACACCTGGTGGGTGAATTCTTCTAGCTTTCCGATTTGTAACACCCATCAGTTCACTCCCCAAATGTTAGTTTTGGGCCAGGGTGAAGACAGGAGCCCAGAACTCCATTCGGGGCTCTCCTATGGGTGACAGGAACCCAATTTCTTAGGTCACCTCCTGCTGCTTTCCCAGGTGCATGAGCCCAGATGTTGAGCAGAAGTTATGTATCTGTTATATATATATCTGATTACAGGAGCTTTTGAGCCAATCCTGAATTCTGGAGGGCTAGTCTCCTCTGTTCTCAGAAGGATTTCTCAAAAGGTTTGTGGGAACTGTGTGTTATGGTGGTCGGCTTCAAGGAATAATGGGTTAAGCTGCTGCCTGTCATGACAGCATCCTATATGGGTACCAGTTTATGTCTTGGATGCTCCACGTCTGATCCTACTCTACACTAATGACCTGGGAAAGCAGTGGGAGATGGCTCAAATGCTTGGGCTCCTGCACCTGCTCCGGAGACCTGGATAGAGATCCTGGCTCCTGGCTTCAGCCAAACTCAGCCCAAGCTGTTGTGGAAATTTGGGGAGTGAACCAGTGAGCAAATGGAAGCTCTCCCCGCCTCTCTCTAACTTTGCCTTTCAAATAAATAAATACATAATCTAAAAAAAAGAAAAAGAAAGAATGAAAGGGGCCGGTGTTTTGGCCCAGTAGGCTAAGCCTCCACCTGAGGTGACAGAATCCCATATGAGCACTGGTTCATGTTCCAACTGCTCCTCTTCTGATCCAGCTGTCTGCTATGGCATGGGAAAGCCAAGGAGAATGGTCCCGGTGCTTGTGCCTCTGCAGCCATGTGGGAGACCTGGAAGAAGCTCTTGGTTCCTGGTTCGGACTGGTCTAGCTCCTGTCATCCTGTCCATTTGGGGAGTGAACCAGGAAGATCTCTCTGTATCTCCCTTTCTCTTTCTGTAACTCTGCCTCTCAAATAACTAAATAAAATCTTTTTTTCAATTGTGTGTTATGAAAAAATTATGCATGGATTTTTAAAATTTCTTTGCACCCAAATGAACTTATCTTTTCCATTTCCCACAAACTTTTTAAGTATCCTCATATATTTTTTTTTAAATTTTACCAATTCTTAAAGGAAGAAATCTGTTACTATTCTATCTAGAATTAGATTAAATGTACCTGTAATCTGGAATTAGGTTAAATACACCTTGGGGAATTGACACATTTTTGAATTTGTATGTTTCCAACCAAGATCATGCTGCTTTTCTATTCATTCAAATCTTGATTTACATCTATTAATAAAATATGGCAATTTTCTTTTTTAAAAAAAAAAAAAGAAAGCAAGCCTGCAGACCAAAAAAGGAAGTTTCCTGCATGAGGAATTCTGATTCAATATTATAATATAGAAATCCTGCCTGGGTTTCCAGCTTACTGGGCTACTCTACAAATTTCAGACTTTCCAATCTTCACAACCATGTGAACCAATTCCTTACAAGAAATCCCCTTACACACACACACAAACACACACACACATACACACACATCCTATAGGTTTTTTCTTTGGAGAGTATTAATACAATATAATCTTACAGTATACATTTTATTCAAAACTATTCTAAATTGAGCAAAAGAAACATTTTTGATAGATTCAGAGAAATATACTAAGGAAATAAACTCTGAACATGGCTTAGGTAACATTAGTTTAAACTTTCACATTTGATAAAATATATTCAATACCATAATACCCTTTCTAGGAAATAAAGAAACGCCACCACTACCAACAACAACAAAAAGCACTTAATGCTTTTATAAAGAGAATGTCGAGACAAGATGGCGGCGGCGGCTGCACAGGGCAGGAGAAGCGGTGGCGGCGGAGGTGGTGGTGGAGCTTGCGGTGGCCCCAGCAGCGGGACAAGCAGTAGCCGCAGTGGCTTATTGGATAAGTGGAAGATTGATGATAAGCCTGTAAAAATTGATAAGTGGGATGGATCAGCTGTGAAAAACTCTCTGGATGATTCTGCCAAAAAGGTACTTCTGGAAAAATACAAGTATGTGGAGAATTTTGGTTTCATTGACGGCCGCCTCACCATCTGTACCATCTCCTGTTTCTTTGCCATAGTGGCTTTGATCTGGGATTACATGCACCCTTTTCCAGACTCCAAGCCTGTTTTGGCTTTATGCGTCATATCCTATTTTGTGATGATGGGGATTCTCACCATTTATACCTCATATAAGGAGAAGAGCATCTTTCTCGTGGCCCACAGGAAAGATCCTACAGGAATGGATCCTGATGATATTTGGCAGCTGTCCTCCAGTCTCAAAAGGTTCGATGACAAATATACCCTGAAGCTGACTTTCATCAATGGAAGAACAAAGCAGCAGCGAGAAGCTGAGTTCACCAAGTCCATTGCTAAATTTTTTGACCACAGTGGAATGCTGGTCATGGATGTGTATGAACCTGAAATATCCAGGCTCCATGACAGTCTTGCCACAGAAAGAAAAATAAAATAACCAGTTGTAAAAGCAGCCCAATTTCTGTTGGCTCATGCTGAATTACCAAGTGGGTGAGGGGAAGAAACAGAACTTAAAATGGGTAAAGTAAGAATGTTAGAAATGTCCCTGTTTTGTCCTGAAATTTTAGTCCATTCTGGATAAATAGCATTTTCTAGCACAGATATGAGAAGTTGTAGCTCTGATGTCTAGCTGTAGCCTCTTTGGTCTGCTGGTTGTATTTTATTTGCTTTTCTGGAAAAGCATTTTTGCTAAAAGCCGTGCAGACTTTTCCCTTTGTACCTAGCAGTACTTACATAGTATAGCTTTGTGCCATGCAGCGTTTGAAGACCCAGTTTTTAAAAATTGCTAACCTCTTGCTGACTTTATGTTAATTTCTATTTCAACAGCTGTTTGCCTGAGAATTCAGGATACAACTTCTTGTGTATGACAGCTTTCCTTCACACACCATTTTTGTGGGTGTGTGTGTATCTCTGACTTGGGGAGAATTTAAAAAGAAAAAACACAGCTTTTTAATTTGTTTAAAACAGACCTTCGCCTGTTACATTTTGTGCTCTTAACCAATTAAAGAAGCCAATGGCATTTTTAGTTTTATATTGTCTGTGTTTTCCACTAGTGTATCCCTGTTGATTTGTTTGTGCCCTTTATTAACTGCCATTTTTCTAAAATTTTTTTCAATAAAAGGAAAGAAGATGTGAAAAAAAAAAAAAAGAGAATGTCAATCTGACAGAAGATTCCTAAAAGAATGCTTCAGTATTTAACTAGATATGGTGGTCAATTATGATAGTAAATGGAAAAATACTCCATTAGGAGAGCACTTCAAAAATGTATCAAAATAATTTAAATAGCAATACCAGTTTGTACAAGGAATGTAAGAAGTTTGAATATTAGAAAATTTTTTTAGTCTTTTTTAGACTACTGTTTTCTATTTCTAGAGTTAGAAAATTTTTGGCTGGCGTCACAGCTCACTTGGCTAATCCTCTGCCTGCGGCGCTGGTACCCCAGGTTCTAGACCCGGTTGGGGCGCCGGGTTCTGTCCCCGTTGCTCCTCTTCCAGTTCAGCTCTCTGCTGTGGCCCAGGAAGGCAGTGGAGGATGGTCCAACTGCGTGGGCCCTGCACCCGCATGGGAGACCAGGAGGAAGCACCTGGCTCCTGGCTTCAGATCAGCGCGGTGTGCCGGCCGCAGTGGCCACTGTGGGGTGAACCAATGGAAAAGGAATACCTTTCTCTCTGTCTCTCTCTGTAACTCTGCCTGTCAAAAATAATAAAAAAAAGAAAATTTTTGATATGGTTTTTCCTTGTCCATTTATTGGATCTGGGTTTCTCAATACACTAGCTTACTGCCATTCTCCAAGGCTTGTGTACATAGTTCCTTATAATGAGATGAATATACCTTACTTAGTGTTATATAGAATTGGCTATTTATTTTTTTAATTTCATTTAAATTATACAAGTTTCATGTATTTCATATAAACAGATATAGGAACATAGTGACACTCCCCCCCACCCTCCTTCCCACCCATGCTCCAACCTTTCCTCCTCCTCCCTCTCATGTTCCCACTCTTAAATTTTACAAAGATCTATTTTCAGTTTACTTAATATTTGTATTGTTAATCCTGCACTCAGTAAAATAGTTCAAAAATAGTATGAGGAGAAAAAGAAAAACACTGTTCCTGAATGGAAGAGACAAGGTCTGTAAATAATTATCTAATCTCAAAATATCTATTTTACTCTAATACATTATATTTCAGGTAATCTATTAGTTATTTTGAATTAGGGAAAATATATCTGTTTTTTGGGACTAGCTTATTTCACCAAGTATAATGGTCTCTAGTTGTGTCCATCTTGTTGCAAAAGACAGGATTTCATTGTTTTATAGCTTAGTAGTACTCCATAGTGTGTGTGTGTGTTTGTATCATAATTTCTTTATCTACCTATCTATCTATCTATCTACACCATAATTTCTTTATCCAGTCAATAGTTGATAGACATCTGGACTGATTCCATATCTTAGCTATTGTAAATTGTGCTGCAATGAACATGGAGGTACAGATAACTCTTTAATATATTATTTATTTTGGTTTGGGTAAATTACCAGGAGTGCGATGGCTGGATCATATGGTAAGTCTGTATTCAGATTTCTGAGGTATCTCCATACTGTCTTCCACAGTGGCTGTACCAGTTTACATTTCCACCAACAGTAGATTAGGGTACCTTTTCCCCACATTCTCACCAGCTTTTGTTGTTTGTTGATTTCTGTATGAGAGCTATTCTAACTGGAGAGAGGTAAAACCGCATCATGGTTTTGATTTGCATTTCCCTGATGGCTAGTAATTCTGAGCAATTTCTCTACTGTCTGTTGGACATTTGAATTTCCTCTCTTGAAAAATTTCTGTTCAAGTCCTTTGCCAACTTCTTAACTGAACTGTTTGTTTTTTATTGTTGAATTTCTTGAGTTCTTTATTGATTCTGGATGTTAACCCTTTATTAGTTGCATAGTTTGCAAATATTTTCTCCCATTCTATCATCTGCCTATTCTCTTTGCTGAGTGTTTCATTTGCAGTGCAGAGGCTACTTAGCTTGATGCAATCCCATTTGTCAATTTTGGCTTTGATTGATTGTGCTTCTGGGGTCTTTTCCAAGAAGTCTTTGCCTATGCCAATGTCTTGCAGAGTTTCCCTAATGTTCTCTAGTAATTTGATGGTATCAGGTGGTAGATTTAAGTCTTTGATACATTTTGAGTGGATTTTTGTTTAAGGTGTAGGGTATGGGTCTAGTTTCATACTTCTGGATGTGGAGATCTAGTTTTTCTAGACCATTTGTTAAAGAGAATGTCCTTGCTCCAGGGCTTGATTTTAGCTTCTTTGTCAAAGATAAGTTGATAGTAGATGTATGGATTGATTTCTGGAGTTTCTGTTCTGTTCAAGTGGTTTACAAGTCTATTTTTGTGCCAGTATCAGGCTGTTTTTATTATAACTGCCATGAAGTATATCTTGAAAGGAGGTATTGTGATGCCTCTGGCTTTTTGTTGTATAAGAACACTTTAGCTATTTGGGGTATCTTGTGTTTCCATATGAATTTTAGCATCTAGAATTGGCTATTTCAAAACAAGAAAACAAAAACATATTTGGAAAATCACCAAAATAATTTGTTTTCCATATGTATGTCTTCATTGCTGGATAAACTAATGAATCTTGAACATAGCAGGATACATGCAAGATGTGTTGTGTATGTGTATATTACACATGTACACATATAATGAAATATTTATATTTTATTTTATATTTAACTGATTTTGCTATGAACATATTTTTGCTGTTGCTTTCTTCCTTAAAATCCTTTTACACATATCATACTGTATGAAACCAATCTATATTTTATTTAAATCAGTGTGATTTGAAGGTATAAGGTTGACTGAAACTGAGGCAACTTGCAAAATATCAGGCATGAAAATAAAGGGCTCTTACAAGATCCAAATGCTTCTCTCTTTCATTCTATCCTGAGTAGCTTCATTTTCAGATGACTGAGTTTTTCACTATTCATATTACTCTTGAAGAGTGTTCTTAAAATTTTAGGGTTTCAATGAACCATACAAGAGACTTAAAAAGTCCAGACATTCATTTCACAGACATTCAGAAAATAACCAGAAAGAATGAATGACTTGCTCCAAGTCCTACAACAGAAGAACAAAGACTACAACCTAAATGCCCATTTCTTGGATTTTCTTTTTTGGATCATGCTACTCATTTATAAGCACTATCACTGCAGACAAGCAAATTTGTATTTTAGAGACTTAATTTCCTGATCTGTAAAGGATAATAATCACAATACCATAAATCAAATAAAAAAATTCAATAGTATCATTTACTGAAGACTGAGAGCTTCAACAAATCCCATGAACAGGGGTTTGAAATTGTGGATAAAGCTGATAATATATGTTTGTTGCTGAAAGCTATTTTCAGTCCTACATGGAGGGACTGAGATGCCCAGGAGGCAGTTTGAGGATAATATTTGGAGACAGCTAAGAAGATAAACTATATCAGTGCTACTTGACATGATTCTGACAATGAAGCCATTTTCTACTTTCTCATTTTATTTGGGATTTTATTATTTCATCCACTATTCCATCTAAATATAAAATCCCCTATCCCAAATGTTCAATGAAGTCAAACCCATGATGATTTTGTAAATTTTAAATATAATTTTGGAGATACAGATAATTATCTTTTAAAGGTAATTTGACAAAGAGGTTTATTATTTTTTACTTTTTTTTCTTTTGCATACATCTAAGTTGTGAAGGTGAATGGCTACAATGGAAAACAGTAAAAGTAATGCTAGAGTTTATATTGAGTTTTTAAATTTTGGTGCATCATGTCAGTTAAGAATGCACACATAATTCTCCATATGGAAACCTTAGATATTGATATTATTATGAGCAGAAGTACATAAGTATTGTGCTTCAATCCACTTGCAAAATCTGTGACCTGGAAGAGTTTGCAATTTTGAAAACCAGCCATATGAAACTATGAAAATATATGAGGACCACCCTTATAGAAAAACTGCAGATTTGAAGCAACAGATGGCATTCAAAATTCTCTCACTTTCAATGACTTTGAAACACTGAGAAATGTCAGAGTTTTTTTTTTATATAAAATAGTAAAATAGAGAATTCTAGGAGGAAAGAAGATGGCACATAGATTTTGCAAATATTATACTTATTTACCTTATGTTTCCATAAGGCCATATAAAACATCTCTAAGTTTGACAGAAGTACATGATATTAACAGGGCAAGCAAAAATACTTTGGAGATGAGTCATATGATGAGTTTAGCTCTGCCATTCTTTGTGAAGTGCAGCTATTCACTTTAATTTATATCATGGTTTTCTTCATAGTCTTAATGAGATCATGAGGAACAACTTGAAGATATTTACTCTTAAACATACGAAATAATCAATTGTTTGAATAAGAAATACTATAATAGTCAGTAGCTAAGTCCCTGGTGATTTTCATTTTGTGAAAGGCTTAATATTTTTACAGAGAAATGCATTTGATAGAAAAATCCTTATGCTATTCTTAAGGTTTTCAAGTGATATGTTTTATGAAATCAAGGTCATAGGTTAAAATTGTGGGGCAGGTATAATAAGATTACCTGAACAGTCTCTCTTCTCTTAGAAGTAAACTTGTACTTTTTATTTTATGTCCACTAAATAACTAGTTTTTCAGTTTATTTATTTTTAACTCAGAAACAAATAATAAAATCATATCATACTGATTGATATAAGTATAATAAGCAGGATAAGAATAAATTATATAAATTTAGTACATAAATATAATTTACTAATATAAAATGCTAACACAGTGATAAGTCTCCAATGTAGTATTAACCTTGAACTCTGGCTCAACATGAAATTAGAACTATATCGGGACAAATATAGTTAAAGGCTTGGGGCCGGTGCTGTTGTGTAGCAGGTAAAGCCACTGCCTACAGTGCCGGAATCCTTTACGAGTGCTGGTTCGAATCCCAGCTGCTCTGCTTCTGATCCAGCTTTCAGCTATGGCCTAGGAAAGCAGTGGAAGATGGCCCAAGTCCTTGATCTCTTGTACCTGCATGGGAGACCCAAAGAAACTCCTGGCTCCTGGCTTCGGACTGCAGATCCCAATGTTGAGGCTATTTGGGGGGTGAACCAACAGATTGAAGAACTCTCTCTCTCTCTCTCTCTCTCTCTCTCTCTCTGCCTCTCTGTAACTCTGCCTTTCAAATAAATAATTTTTTTTAAAAAAGGTGTTTGCTTTTTACCTTTTTGTTTATGATTCATGTTTCTCCTTTAAATACTGACATTCTTTATTTAATGTGGAGTTTATTTTTAATAACTTCTCTCACCTGCAACAGAATAGCCCTTGTTTATGAATGTTGATATACTAAAGCAGATTAATCTCTGGGTTTCTAGCCATCATTATTCAAATTTCAGACTTTAGTCAGGTACACAACATTTACTGCATATTTTTAACTAGGACTATCATTGTATCTTAATAAACTTCTAGTAAATTCTTTGAAGACAGACCCAAAAATATTTATGCTTAGTCATTCTATGTTTCACTTAATTGCCTAACACATTGGCTGGAGGACCTTTCTTCCATGCTCCATTGCAAGGTGGTAAGTGGGGCTAAACTGAGTGCCCTGTAATAAAAACTGTGCTATCAATTATATTTACTAGATGTAGTCAGCTTTAACAAATCCTTTCTGTTGCATAGAGGTTCTCTCTCTTTTTTTTTTTTTTTTTTTTTTTTTTTTGAGACAGGCAGAGTTAGACAGTGAGAGAGAGAGAGAGACAGAGAGAAAGGTCTTCCTTTTACCGGTGGTTCACCCCCCAAGTAGCTGCTAAGGCTGGTGCGTTGCGGCCACCACGCTGCACCTATCCAAAGCCAGGAGCCAGGTGCTTCTTCCTGGTCTCCCATGCGGGTAGAGGGCCTAAGCACTTGGGCCATCCTCCAATGCCCTCCCGGGCCACAGCAGAGAGCTGGACTGGAAGAGGAGCAACCTGGACAGAATCTGGCACCCCAACCAGGACTAGAACCCGGGGTGCCAGTGCCGCAGGCAGAGGATTAGCCTATTGAGCCGTGGTGCCGGCCCTGTATAGAGGTTCTTACCACAATATATATTTTAGCTCAAAACAATGACAACTCTTTTACAGGTATTTGTATTTTTCTCTTCATCTGTGTAATATTCTGATTTCTTTTTTGCTAATTCACAAATTACTGTATCTAGCTGCTATTTAAATCTTTTACAAAATGCTTAATTTCAACAAATATAAAACATTCGGTTTTAAATATTCTATTATCTTTTTTGGCACATTTGCTTGTTCCTTTGGCATCTATCAGTTTTTTTCATACATCTAGAAATTAAAATTTTATTCATAGCCTCCTAAAGATTTCAATTTATTTTTTTCTAGAGACAATCCCTGTGTTTTGTTTATTTATTTGTTTCTGGAGAATCTTCTTTAGGTTGGATTACTTCCCTTTTCCATGTAGCCTGCACTGGGAAAGCATTACTTAGATGACAAGATGACAGTTTTACATTTTTTCATCTTGCTGGTTATCTGAAAGTGTGTACTGGTTCAGGAATTACTTTGTATTAATTTCTTAGTTTGGGATTCTTGAGCTGTATAGTTCATCTAAATATGATCATTAAACCTGTTATGAAGAGACACCAGCATTCCTCACTGGAGCATCTGGGTTCAAGTCCTGGCTTGGGCTCCTGACCCCAACTTCCTGCAAATGCAGACTCTGGGAACCAGTGGTGATGGCTCAAGTGATTGATTCCTGCCCACCCATTTGGGAGGCCTGCATTGTCTTCCTGGATCCCTGCTTTGGTCACAGTGAAATTGGAGATGACCTCCTAAAATTTACACTAAAATGTGGTCCTTTAGAGTTCCCCAGAAGTGCTCTCTGGGGTGCCACATATGCTACCAGAATTTGGGGTGCCATACGATTTCAACATATGCTTATTAATAAATCCTCAATATTAATAAGCCCGAGAGGGTTCTTGCCTAATATTTAGAGAAGAATTCTAAATACTGGCACAGATAAACAAGGCAGTATGGTACATTTTAAGCTTTTATTCAGTGTGAAAGATACATAGCAGAGTGAGAGAGAAAGGTAAATCTGTGTTCATACTGAGCACCAGGAACCAGCCATGTGGAGGAGCATCTAGGCCAGGAAGCCTAGGGCATGTGGCCCGAAGGCCATGTGCCCTGGAGGCGCAGGGCTATAGCAAGGCCCCTCCTGGCAAGAGGCTAGGGAAGAAGAGAAGGGGACAGACTTTTAACCCACTTCCAAAGGGGAGTGGTTAATTAACCTGATTGGCTGGTGGGCATCCAGGTGTGGCCAGGTAGGGGATGAGGTCACACAGGGGCGTGGTGAAGGTATTAGGTAGGGCATGAGATCACACAGGGGCATGGTGAATGTGTGGTCTTCCAGTGGTCTTCCAGCCCACAAACCTAATCGATTTTAACCTGTATGCCTGTCTACTTCAACAGCCAGGCCTTAGCCCTTGCAGGCATTTAAGGAATGATCCAACAGAATGGCAGCTCTTTTTTCCTGTCTCTGTCTCTCAGTCTTTTTATATTTCTGCTTCTCAACACACAAACAAAACAACAACAACGACAACAAAACACTATATGTGGGATTTTTTTTTTTTTTTTTTTTTTTTTGCTGTGAATCCAATCTTGTAAAGGTAGAGATACATTTCCTTTGCATTTCCCTGGCTGTGGGTAGGCTGTTGATTTAGTATGTCAGTGATTAGGCAGATCTTTGAATATTCTGGATTTATGCAGAATTCTTAGTCATAGCTCTTTGCCTCACAGGAGACCAGGGCCACCTTTGTTGTTTTCAGATGGGTTTAAATTCTCATGCAGATTTCATATGCTGATTTCACTTTTTTTGGGTAAATTAGCATATGAAAGAGTTATTTGTACCCCCATGTTTAATGCAGCTCAATTTTCAATAGCTAAAATATCAACCCAGATGTCCATTAACCAATCGATAAATGGATAAAGAAAATACACTGTGGAATACAACTCAGCCATAAGAAAGAATGAAATCCTGTCTTTTATATTAATGGGACAGAATGGATGGAACTGAAAACCATTATGTCTAGTGAAATAAACCAGTACCAAAATGACAAATAGCATATATTTTCTCTGATATGTAGTAGTAATACAGAATACACAAAAAATGTATAGGAACAAAATGGGTATCATGTGATCTGTTGTTTTAGATCTGTTTATATTATGTAATTGTGGTCTTTCCATTATTTACTTTTTGATTATTATGTTGGTGGTCCAGTAAGCCAGTGATTATAAAGAAGACTGAAACTATGTTTTTGCAAAAATTCAAGAGATGAAGGAAGGAAGGGATTGAGGGAGGGAAAGACAGAGGGAGGAAAGTATGGCACCTTTCTTCTTAGCATTGTACCTGTGAAATACATGAAATCTGTTCTCTTTATATTAATATAGTATTTTAAAAAAAACTCATAAAACTATAGGATCTCATCTAACAGAATTCCTCCTTGGTTGCCACAGTATTACTTGGTTTCATTTTCAATTCTGGTAACAGTAAAAAGAAAAGCATTTGAAGTTACTTCAAAAAAGTTCATAGAAATGGGAAACCAAAAACTGTGCTATGATGAAAAAATCAGTGAACCACATGTACAGTCATCTCATATTTATTTTCCATTAACTTTTTGAAGACCCCTTCATATATATTGATTTCAAAAATTTTTGAATGAAAATGAAATCTTATTTTAATTCCATTTTCCAAAAACCTCTTGAAGTATACTCATTCATATTGACTCAAAAAAAGAAAAGATAAATTAGCACCTCTTCTTCTTTCGCTCAGTTAGGTGTTTGGTTGTATTTTTATTATTATGCTCTAGTCTTCCAAATGTTACTTCATGTTAGAGAGGGAAAATACTGAATTGGTTTAATCTGGAATATAGCTTCATCCAAAAGTCAATGGAATATTTCTAATGGACAGACGCTTTTTGCTGTAATGAGTTGGAGATAGAATTAATAAAGGTGTTTGGCAGTTCAGATAGACAACATACACACAGAAAATCATATTACAGACACTTATGTCATTAAAAAGGTGTCTTCTCTGCCTATTTCCCTTGCTAGGTCAGTCACATAGGCAGTACTGCTCCTTTATTTCCTTACCACAGCAGAGATTACCTAAAAAGAATTTACAAGTTCTCTTCATATTTTAGGAAACATAAAAGGAAAAAAAATAAAGGTAAGGAGAGCTTTTTCTAACCACATCCTTGTTTACTAGTGGATTTTGGAAATTTTTGTTTGGTTTTAAAGACACTAAACACATGAGAGGGTTTCACAAAGTTTAAGAAAAAGTGGAATGAAAAGATTAGTTTATTTTGGTGCAAACTATTTTCAAATCCATATATATGCCAGGTCTTCAGAACATTCATGGAAAGTGCAAATTATGAAAAAAAGCTATTCATAAATTTCAAGGTTTTTGTACTAAAACTCATCTTAATTCAATTTTCCATAAACTTTTTTTTTTTTTGACAGGCAGAGTGGACAGTGAGAGAGAGAGACAGAGAGAAAGGTCTTCCTTTTGCCGTCGGTTCACCCTCCAATGGCCGCCGCGGCCGGCGCACTGCAGCCGGCGCACCACGCTGATCCGATGGCAGGAGCCAGGTACTTCTCCTGGTCTCCCATGGGGTGCAGGGCCCAAGGACTTGGGCCATCCTCCACTGCCCTCCTGGGCCACAGCAGAGAGCTGGACTGAAAGAGGGGCAACCGGGACAGAATCTGGCACCCCGACTGGGACTAGAATCCAGTGTGCTGGTGCCGCAGGTGGAGGATTAGCCTATTGAGCCGTGGCGCCGGCCTCACAATTTTCTATCAAGGTGTCACTTCTAGCCCATATTCAAGAGGAGAGAAATTAGCGTTACATACAGATGGGAGAATTATCAATAAATAGATGGGCATATCTTCAAACTATCATAAATTATATATATATATATAATATATTTATTGTGCTGGGCATTATATGATGAAAAGATCTCTGGCTTTATAACACATTGAGCAAAATCTGCTTTCTTATTAATTTCTTTGTTAGTATCTAGATTCTATATAAGGAGTCTCTCAAAAGTTCATAGAAAATTTATATCATAAAAATAACTATATTATTTTATTTTTTGCAACAAAATGAACTGATGTTTTAATTCTATTTTTCTACCAACTTTTTGAAGTGGTTTTATATGAGAAATGCAAAGATGTACCAAATTCTACCTAATGGTGAAATCAAGTCTTAAAGTTACTATGAGTTACGCTTGACTTACAAGGTTGTCTTTTACGACTCAAATTTTTCTGTAATATATAGCCTCATGTCTCTTTGCTATTCACCTCATACTCTAATTTAATTGCCTTTTCATGGTCAAATAAGCAAACAAAATAAAATAGGCTTTCCCTCTCTCTCCTGGGAATTTACGCAATCTGTTCACTCCATATAGAATTTTTCCCAATTCCCTCACTTGGTTATCTACAATATATCTTTTTACTGATACCCCAGATGTTAATTTCTCCCTTAAACCCTTCTTTTCTGTCTTAGGTCAGGTTCCCAGGTAAACAAACTCTGACAAGAAAATATGTATGTGGAGGTTTATTAGTAACGTTCTTGGGATCAATATCTGAAAAGGTATGAGGGAAGCAGAACTGGGTAGAAGTTGTACTGCGATGCCATTTTATCAGAAGCCTTAGATAATCATACAGAAAGCTAATAGTCATATTATTAGTCATAATAGTCATACCTTCATGCAAATGGGTTGGGTCTTTGCATTCTCCAATCCCATATTGAACTATCCCTGGGACAAAAGTATAAATTTGGTTTGAGGTAGTTCCCTTTGGTCAAGGGAAATTTTAATTACCCAAAATGGTCTCATGCATTACCATTAGTTGCCAAAAATCTCAGAAGATGAGTAAGTGACTCTCTTAGTCCTGAAGGGTGTTCTTGGTGGCACAGCACGACATTCACGGTGTCTTGCTGCCTATACCAGTTTGGATTACTTGTGCCTCCTTATAACACCCTATGCTTCCACTTAATATAACTCTAAACTTATTTATAACTGTTTGGTATATTTCATCTAATTGTAAGCATCCAGGCCCAGAATCTATATCAGACTTTAGTGTGTGAAAGTTCTGGTAAATGCTGGAATAAAAAAGTAGAAGAATGAAGAAGTACTGACGCTGACATTGTGAGGTGAATAGGAGGCATTTGCCAGGTGAGGAAGAAAACAAGAACACACTAGGCAGAGGAGATAGCAGGTAGTCTCAGAGGCATAAAAGCATATTCAAAAAAGTCAGATATAAAGTAATTACATCAGTTTGGTTGAGATGGAATAAGAAATGGGGAAAGAAAGACTACAGGCTGAAGAACTGCAAGGGTCTGAACATGAATGGCCTTGTAAGTCAGGTAAAAAGAATTATATTTATACTATACAATTTCCATTAAAATAGCTTTTAGAAAAAGTTACAGTAATATCTACATGAATAATAAACAGCTTTATTTCCTTCTCTTTACCTATGTTTTGATTCTATGCATCTGTTGTTTTTAATATTCACCACATAAACTTGAAGAAGATTAGATTTTAGAACAAGGGACAGCAACCAAAGACTATTCCATTTTAGGAGTAAACACACATAACAAAATATCTTGTATTTTTCATGAACTTTAGTGGAATTGTTTGGGTCAGTTCACACTACATATGAACTTGTTATTCCAATCAAATGTCAGTATGAGTTTGGAATGCTAACTTATTTAAGCAGATATGTATCACTGTCACCCTAAAACAAAAGTATCTCTAGTACTATGACAGCAGAAATTTTTATAAGAGAAACAAAAACCTTTCCAAACCTGTTTCTGAATAAAAGTTCTTGGAAACATGTTTATCTGGATCAAGTGTTAGAAATTTATGAATTGGCTAGATGCTATTTGACCAGCAATAATTTAGAAATATTAAATTCAAAGAGGCAAGTTAAAATAAACTATCTCATAAACCACTGGAATCCTATCCCCAGAGTATCCATTTGTATTAAGATAATCATTTTATGTACAACAAATTTGCATGAAAATATTATCAGAATGACATATCTTTGAGAAAATGCACAACTTCTGAAAGAAATAAACTGTTTTCAAGTAATGGATTGTGTCATGTATTTTGTTGAATTTTAAAATGCAATGCTAGTAATGATTGAAACAGAGGGAATAAATGATGGAATGACCACATTACCAGTCAGTGTATAATCTTTATTCCAAGTCCTTAAAATGGCTCCTTCCAATAGTTCCATGTTTCTTTTTTCAAAGACATATTATAAATATTGAAGTAATGTAAGTTAAGAATGAGAGTTTTTAAAAAAATTGGAATGACATTACACATATTGTGCTATGAGTTGTTTTTCTAATTTAAAAAAAAGAATAAGAAGAATGAATAAATAGTATATTTAGTAAGAAAAGACATTTCAGGCCTACAGAGGTCAGAAAATGGCTCAATCCAACTCTTAAAGATGTGGGAAGATGGACTTGCTATTTAAAATGCTCCAGTTAAAGCCATGCAGTTTAGTAACTGGTTCTAAATTCTGAATCTGAATCTAGTTACCTTTTCCTCTTTCCACATTGTTTCTTATGCTGTACTTGTAATAAATAAGTAAAAGATCATTGCAAATGATGGACTGCTGTTTTAGATGAGTTAGTGAAGTTGAAAGCTATTCACAATGAAATTATAGCAATTAGAAATTTCTCACTAGTGATAAAACCACTGAAGCAAAAGGTGTACTCCCAAACTCTTCTATGAAGCCAACATCACCTTAATTCCAAAACTAGAAAGATACAAAAAAGAAAGAGAACTATAGACCAATATCCCTGATGAACATAGATGCAAAAGTCCTCAACAAATATTAGCTAATCATCCAACAATACATCAGAAAGATCATTCATCCAAACCAACAGGATTTATCCTTAGTATGCAGGGATGGCTCAACATCTGAAAATCAAAATCAACAAATGTGATACATCATATTAACAAACTGAACAATAAAAGAATATGATAATCTGACTAGATGCAGAGAAATCATCTGACATGATGCAACACCCTTTCATGAGAAAAACACTAATAAAAGTATTAAGCAAATTGGGTATACAAGGAACATTCCTCAATCCCATCATGGCAGTATATGGCAGACCCACACCAAGCATCATATTGAATGGGGAAAATTTGGAAGCATTTCCACTAAGATTTTGAATAAGAAAATTATGCTCACATTCACCATTGCTATTCAATATAAGTTTTAGGCAAAGCCATTAAGTAAGAAAAAGAAATCAAAAGGATACAAGTTGGAAAGGAGGACGTTAAATTATCCCTATTTGCACATGACATGATCCTATATAGAGAGCAACCAAAAGACTCCGTTAAGAGATGATTTGAACCCATAAGAGAGTTTGATAAAGTTGCAGGATATAAAATCAACACACAAAAATCAGAAGCCTTTGTAGACACAATGATAGCAAAATAAATAAATAAATAAATAAATACCTTGGAATAAATTTAACCAGGGATGTGAAAGATCTGTAAAATGAAAATTACAAAACATTAAATAGAAGAAGACAAAAAATAGGAAAAACTTCCATGTTCGTGATTGGAAGAATTAATATCAAAATGTCCATTTTATACAATTTACAGACTCTATGTGTTCCCAATAAAAATACCAATGACATTCTTCTCAGATCCAGAAAAAAGTAATGTTAAAATTCATATGGAATCACAAGTGACTCTTAATAGCTAAAACAATCATACAACAAAAACAAAGTTGGAGCCATCACAGTACCAGATTTAAAGACATACAACAGGGCAATTATCATCAAAACAGCTTGATACTGGCACAAAAACAGATATATAAACTGGCAGAACAGAATAGAAACTAGAAATTAATCCATCCATTTACAACCAACTAATCTTTGATAAATATCCCCTACATTATACCACATACAAAAATAAACTCAAAATGGATCAAGGATCTAAATCTATGACCTAATATTATCAAATTATTAGAGGCAAAACATCAGGGAAACTCTGCAAGACATTGGCAGAGGTAAAGACTTCTTTGGAAAAGACCCCAGAAGTCAAGGCAGTAAAAGCAAAATTGACAAAGAGGATTACATCAAGCTAAGAAGCTTCTGCACTGCAAAGGAAACACCCAGCAAAGCGAGGAGGAAACCAACAGAATGGGAGAAAATATTTGTCAACCATACAACTGATAAAGGATTAATATCCAGGATTAAAATCTCAACAAGAACAAAACAAACAATCCAGTTAAGAAATGGGCAAATAAAGTTAACAAGCGATTTTCAAAGGATGAAATACAAATGGCCAACAGACACATGAAAAAATGCTTAGGATCACTAATCTTCAGGGAAATGCAAATCAAAACCACTATGAGGATTCACCTCACCCCAGTGAGAATGACTATCATCCAAAAATAAAAAATAATAAATACTGATGAGGATGTGGGGAAAAAGCTACCCTAATTCACTATTGATAGAAATATAAACTAGAATAACCATTTTAGAGGAAAGCATGGAGATTTCTCAGAAATTTGGAAACAGACCTCCATTTTGACTCAGCCATCCCAAATGATAAGAAATCACCATGTGAGTTATTTCTACCCCATGTTTATTGCATCTCAATTCACAATAGCCATTAAATCAAAATTAAGTTTTATACTCATTAACATTCTCCCACTCCACCCCCTCTGCAGAATTTTTGTCCCCTATATATAAAATCAAAATTAAGTTTTGTACTCAATTCACAATAGCTGAGATATAGACTCAATCAACATGTTCATCAACTGATGACTGGATACAATAAATGTGAAATGTATACACTATGGAATACTACTCAGCCATAAAAAAGATAAAATCCTACCTTTTGCAAAAAAAAATGAATGTAACTGGAGACCAGTATGCTTAGTAAAATAATTCTATCCCAAAGAGACAAATATTATACATTTTCTCTGATATGTGGTAACTAATATAGAATACAAAAATTATATAGGAATTTGATCCAAGCCCTTATTGAAACTCCTGTGCAACTATGGTCTTTCCACTTTTTACTTGTTTAATATTTTGGTTTACTAGTAGTGCATTAAGCCTGCAACTATGGAATGGATTGAAATTGTATTTTTTTAAAAAATTAAAGAAAAAATGGAAGGAAGGAAATAAGAGGACTGAAGGACAGAGATACAGAGGAAGTGAAGTATGGTTATCTTCTTAGATTTGTACTTATGAAATACATGAAATCTGTTCTCTTTATATTAATAAAAATAAAAAAATAAAAGATCTAGTCAGATGTTACAACCTGGATGAAGTTTGGTCATATATTTTATATTTATCAGTGGACCTTGTCCAGCTATTATTATTTTGCACAGAATAATTTTGTATTTTCCTCATTCCTTTATTATGTATTTATTGGAATTCTTCTGTAAGAAAGAGGTAACATTGAGGTAATTCTATTTTTGAACTCTCCATTATATATTTTATTCTTTTTCATTTCATTTCTTTTCCTTTCATTTCATTTTTCAGCTGATGGAATTCCTTATAATGGATCTACCATATTTTGGGAAATATAGTTACTGTGGTTTTCCATTCACTAGGAACCCAGTGTGTTTCCATACTATAAGCCCTTGGCCTCTGGTTAGTCCTCTTTTGATTTGATATCCATAATTGATTTGTTCAGATAAGCAGAGCCCCAGAAGATCAACCTGTATTTGTTGAAACCTTCATTGTAATAAGATAGTATCATAGCCTTCTAATTTGACTGTTACTCATTTTCCAAAAGAGGAGACATTAAGAAATTAGACAAGAAGGGCCTGCTCAAACTCAGTTAAACTCAAATACAAGCTTATGGGTAATTGAGATATTGATTAGAGAGAAAGGAAAAATATCTCCCAATGTAAAGCAAAGTTATACTTTATTATTCAAATATAATTAATATGTCTTAATAAGAAAATTCTTTTAACTCAAAGAAAATTAAAAGTCTCCCTTGAAATTCCTATCCATCCTCTATTTCCCCCATTCAATCTTAATTCAAAATAATGATATTTCTGGGCCAAATAAACTTAAGAAAACACATAACTTAAATCATATGGACCACATTTTCTGCTGCAATGTAAAAAAATAAAAATGAAATGCAATGGCCTATATGGAAACAATTTATATTCCCATTAACAGATGATCAGGAAAACAAAATATCAGATATATATATATATATATATATATATATATAGTGTATTGATCTTAAGTCTTTAAATAAAATGAAATTCTGGCACATGCTACAACATGGATGACACATGAGGGCACATTGCTAGGTGAAATAACAAGACACAAAGGACTATATTGTATAATTTCACATACTTGAGGTGATTAGATGATTAGACTCATAGAGATAAGAAGTAGAATAGAAGTTACTAAGGCCTTGGTGAGGGAGACTATTGGATTATTATTTTTTTAACTTTTATTTAATGAATATAAATTTCCAAAGTATAGCTTATGGATTACAATGGCTTCCCCCCCCCCCATAACTTCTCTCCCACCTGCAACCCTCCCCTTTCCCTCTCCCTCCCCCCTTCCATTCACATCAAGATTCATTTTCAATTCTCTTTATATACAGAAGATCAGTTTAGCATATATTAAGTAAAGATTTCAACAGTTGGATTATTATTGAATGAATACAAAGTTTAGATTTTTAAAAATTCTGGATATAGGTGGTGGTGTACCACAAGTTGAATATATTTAATGCTGCTGAGTATACACTTAAAAGTGGTTAAAATGGTAAATTTTAGATTATGTAGACTTTGTCATTATAAAAAATATAATTCAGTGCAACAAAAATGGATGCCATCTTCTTAAAAAATGGGACATCTAATGGGGCTTATATTAGAGGTAACTGGAGGATACAGAAATATGAAGGGATAGAAAATAAGGCTGAGAAATATAACATGCAGTCTTTTGTGATTGAAACTGCAAAGTGACAAGATATATAGACAAATCACTGTAAATGTTTCTCCGTAAAAATGAAATAGAGTTGTAATAGTTGAAGAATCCAAGGGTCAAGAAAATATTTTTGAACTAGAAATAGTATAATAATCCTATCCACATTACTGTTCTCAGACACAAATTATTTGATATGTTGGGCTTATAAACTATATTTTTATTAAGTAGATACAGACTAACCTTTGTATTGTGAAATCAGGTTATCTCAATACTATAGTAATTGTTGCATTATAATCAACATTAGTTAATAGTAACTCCAATTTCAGAGTGCTCATGTATCTACAATAAATGTATAGAGGGCCACTAAAATTTCATAGAAGTAGAGAAAAACATTGTTATTCTGAAACATATTGTGAAGTAAGAATGCTTAAGTAGACCTACACTAAGATGTACAATACAAGACGAAAAGAGAGGTACATGCCAATTTTGGCCAGCTTACTGAACAGGTAACTTTTCTCAGTTCCCACTCCCAATCTATACCATATAAGTATTCACTCTGGAGCTCTTGTGTCTATCCTAGCTTGCCTGGCCAGTTCACCTCCTACCTCTCTACCTATGTTGCCACATTTCTCCATTTAACTCTTTCAGTTTAGGAAGTAGGCTTTTTTGAGCAGGTCATGCCTCATTGACCTGTAAAGTTACTTGCATGCCTGCTGGATCCCCAAACTTTGATACCATTGTCTTACTTCAGTCACTTTTAGAAGAGGATTAATCTTGGGGCCGGCGCTGTCGCACAGTGGGTTAACACCCTGGCTTGAAGTGTGGGCATCCCATATGGGCGCCAGTTCTAGTCCTGGATTCTGTCCGGTTGCTCCTCTTCCCATTCAGCTCTCTGCTGTGGCATGGGAAGGCAGTGGAGGATGGCCCAAGTCCTTGGGCCCCTGCACCCACTGTGTGAGACCTGGAAGAAGCT
The DNA here is from genome assembly GCF_964237555.1 of Oryctolagus cuniculus. Lineage (NCBI taxonomy): Eukaryota > Metazoa > Chordata > Mammalia > Lagomorpha > Leporidae > Oryctolagus > Oryctolagus cuniculus. The sequence continues at coordinate 207,592,843 of NC_091432.1, read as the reverse complement.
CCTGGATCCTGGCTTCGGATTGGCACAGCTCTGGCTGTGGCAGCCAATTGGAGAGTGAACCAGCAGATGGAGACCTCTCTCTCTCTCTCTGCCTCTCCTTCTCTCTCTGTGTAACTCTGACTTTCAAATAAATAAATCTTAAGAAAAAGAAAAACAGAACAATGGCTTTAAAAATAATAATAAAAAAGAAGAGGATTAATCTACATATTTAGCCTTACATTACATTTAAAATATTATCTACCCATATACAAAAATTCCATAGCTGCAGGCTTGATAGCACTACTAACGAAACATTACACAAAAGTGGAAAGACCATAGATGCACATAGTTGTTGCTCCCCCTCTTCGTGGAGGAACGACACAGGACCCTGCGCTGTTCTTTCGTCTGCTCGGCCATCCCCGGGTTGGCTGCTGGTCCTTCCACCTCCGTGGAAGGGCGGTTCCCCCTGGCCACTTTCCCCACTTCCGCGGGGGAGCGGCACACCGCCTGCCGGCTCTCTCGGGGGCTGCACAGGTGTTCCTTCAGATAGATGTTCCCCATAGATGTTCCTGGTGCATGTTGTCTCTCTCCTCCTTTATAGTCCTCTTCCACCAATCCTAACTCTGCTGCCCACACGCCGAGTACGCTGCTCTCCTCCAATCAGGAGCAGGTCCTGCAGCTTGTCAAGTTGGTGAGAGGCAGCTGGGTAGAAGCTGTTGCCTCCTCTCCCAGCGCCATATTGTGGGAGAGCAGATGCATAGAATAAGTCTTAATTCCAGTAACTCAGTCCAGTCCGGGTTGCTCCCCACAATAGTTTCCTTTCCTTATCTGTGTGTTTTCTAGTGTTTCCATTTTATAAAAATTGTCAGTGTTTCATGATAAAATTATAATGAATTTTCAAGGGGAATCTCAATCATACCATTTCCACCAGTTTTCTTTCCTTCCCAATAAAGTTAATTCATCTTTAAACAAATAGTTATCTTGTGCACATTTTTTTTTTGACAGGCAGAGTTAGACAGTGAGAGAGAGAGAGAGACAGAGAGAAAAGTCTTCCTTCTATTGGTTCACCCCCCAAATGGCCGCTTACGGCCGGCGCACTGCTGCTGGCGCACCACGCCGATCCGAAGCCAGGAGCCAGGTGCTTCCTCCTGGTCTCCCATGCAGGTGCAGGGCCCAAGCACTTGGACCATCCTCCACTGCACTCCCAGGCCACAGCAGAGAGCTGGCCTGGAAGAGGAACAACCGAAGAGAATCCGGTGCCCCAACCGGGACTAGAACCCGGGGTGCTGGTGCCGCAGGTGGAGGATTAGCCTAGTGAGCCACAGCGCCAGCTGTGCACATATATTTTTAATTTATATCAGCAATAATGCAATTCTCTCAAACTCTGGGACACAAAATTCATCAAAACATATGTAAGAGAATTCAAGATATCTATAGTGATAAATGCTTCCTTTAACATATAATATAGTTCTTACTTGACCCTATTTTCTCACTTATGCATTGTAGGCTGTACTTATAGTTGAACGGGTGCACTGTTTTAAACATTCATGCCCTAATTCTTTATAAGCATTCCTGCCCTTTGTGCCTCCTCCCCACAGATTATATTTCTTTTTTATTCATTCAGCTGCTTATTATGCATTCCTAGTTACTAATCTCACTTACACATAGATTTATGAGGTCTTTCTACAGTAGAGAGAACCCAACTCACATTTAAGAGACACCAATTTTGAGCCTGTTTTATATTCAGACAACGACTGAACCAGTCTGAGAAAACATATAATTCACCCAAGTTACATGTCTTTCATGAATACAAATCTTCTTATCCATGGTTGTGAATCAGTTTTAAAATCTTAATTCTGATCCCTAAATGATTCATTGGATCCATTCAAAAATACTATTAGAGATTCTCGTTGAACATATTTACATGATAATAAAAAATTAAACAATTTACTACAACAGTGTTATCAAATATAGTTTTTGTTGTTTTCAGTGGGTTTCATTTTTTTGTTTTTGTTTCTGACTTACATTCAGTTTTTTATCTACTCCTAGATATCTCCCTTGTTCTTTTGGTTGCAGTACCAAGGGGAGATGCTGCTTTCAAATTGGACAGAGCACCTGTGGTTGGAATAATCTTGACCATATTTCCTGTCTACAAGATAGTGTTCCTCCTAGATAACCTGAGCAATGACATTCCCACTGCTCCATATTAGACAGAATTTCTGCATAGATGGCTCATCATTATCATCCTTATCAGGATGTTTCATTTCTAGTTTTTCTCAACAAATCTTGTGATCCAAAATGCCAACAGACAATCATTCTTTTTTATCTGCGAAGCAGAGAGACATGGAAGTCACAGAAGAAGAAAGAAAAACAGAGAGTGCTCCCATGCAGTGATTCACACTCCAAATACTTCCAAATGCTGGGACTGGGACAGGCCAAAACTAGGAGCCCAGAACTCCATTCAGGTCTTTCATGTGGTTGGCAGGAAACTGAGTACTTGAACCATGACTGCTGTCTCCCAGGGTGCACATCAGCAGGAAGTTGGAATCAGAAACAAAGCCAAGACCTGAACCCAGGCACTCCAACATAGGATCCCAACCAGCATCATAATCCCTACACCAATGCCCACCTCTATGATAATATTTTAACATTCATTTATTCTCTGTAAACTAATGTGAAGTTAATTCTTTCTGGGCAATTGAATGGCAAGCTTTACCTAAAATTACTGAAAAATACAATAATTCCTCATGCAATCTGTATGATAGCAAAATAAATTTTCATAAAATCTATTACAGAATCTTGGAGCTAAATGATTCCAGTAGGTGGGGAAAATTCAACAGAAACAGTTGTTCTTAGAGCTGTAACTAGAGTTTGTATTGTACAATTACTACTTTTTCTATATACAACAGGATATTAATAACCCTAACCCAGTCAGACACAGTAAGACAAACCCTGCATGTTCTCCCTTATATGTAGAAGCTAAAATGTAAAAAAGAAAAAGGACATGTGTGTATCAGTTTTGCTGAAAATACAGATTTTGTCAAACTTTGTTTTATATCTTTGTCAAACAAACTGTTAAGAATTATATACTACTACACGTTAATGGTGCTGTGACTATTTTATTTTTTTAGCAGCTTAAAGCCAAGTGTATTTATTAGCTCATAATTCTGTGAGTCAGAAGACGGGCATAGCATGATTGAGTTCTCTGTTAAGGTCATCACAAGGTCAAAATAAAGATGTTGGCCAAGCTGACTGGAGGCACTGAGAGAAAATACACTACTAAGCTCATTCTTATTACTGTCAGAATTCCATTCTTTGTTGTTGAGGGACTGAAGTGTCTACTTTATTCCCTGCATGTTGGCCAGGAGTCGTTCTCAGCTCTTGCGGGGCCTTTCTTTGTGGTCCTCATGGATAGTTCACAGAATAGAAATTTGCTTCCTTCTAGGTCAGCCAGAGCCCATTGCTTTATCTTCTTTTTTCTGAACAATGGAGAAAAACTTTGATTTTTTAATTTATTTTTAACGAATTCAATGTGGCATGTATAAAATTCTAAGAATATAATAATATTGCCTTCATTGTGGTGAGTGAAATAAGTGAGACCCAGAAAGATAAATCCCTTATATGTGGAAACTAAATTAACACTAACACACATAACGCGCGCGCACACACACACACAGTCTGTGGGTATCAGCATCGCAGCAAATACAGTTTTGTAAAACTGTTTTTTTTAAAATATATTTTATTTATTTGAAAGGCAGAGAGAGAGAGAGACAGAGAGAGAGAGAGAGAATCATCTATCCACTGGTTCACTCCACAAATGGCTGCAATGGCCAGAGCTAGGCTGGTCTGAAGCCAGGAACCAGGAGCTTCTAGGTCTCCCATATGGGTGCAGGTGCCCACGCACTTCAGCTGTCTTCCAATGTCCCAGGTGCATTGGCAGGGAGCTAGATTGGAAGCAAAGCAGCTGGGACTTGAGCTGGTGCCCATATGGGATGATGAAACTGCAGGTGGTGGTTTAATCCGCTATACCACAGTGCTGGTCCCCAAAACTTCGTTTTATAGCTTTGTCAAACCAATGACTAGCAGTGTTATACTTCTATAGTTTTAATTTTCTGTGATTACTTGAAAATTACTGTATATGGGTTAAATTGTCATTTTTCCATTCAATTGTTTATAGCTATTGTCTATATTACAACTAAACTAGGGTCTTTTTGCCTTTTACTTGTTAAACTACTTTTAAGTTGGTGAAATAATAAACCCTTTTACTGTAATGTAAATTTACAATGTTATCTTAAATGGGCCGGTGCAGTGGTGTAGCGGGTAAGGCTGCTGCCTGCAGTGCTGGCATACCATGTGGGCACCAGTTCGAGTCCCGACTGCTCCATGACTGATCCAGCTCTCTGCTGTGGACTGGGAAAGCAATAGAAGATGGCCCAAGTCCTTGGGCCCCTGCACCTGCATGTGAGGCCTGGAAGAAACTCCTGGTTCCTGGCTTCTGATCAGCACAGCTCTGGCCATTGCGGCAAATAGGGAAATGAACCAGCGGATGGAAGACCTTTCTCTCTCTGCCTCTCCTTCTCTCTGTGTGGAACTCAGACTTTCAAATAAATAAATAAATCTTAAAATGCTATCTTACAAAAAAAGGGGAGAAGGGAGAAGGAGGGTGGTTGGAGGGAGTGGGGGGGAATAGTTTTATGCTGTGGATATTTTAATATTTTCTTTATATTAAGTTGAATATTTTTTTCATTTAATTATTATTTATAGCCTTGCCTATTATCCTGCTCAACTGTGGTCATTTTACTTTTTATTTGTTGATCTCTTTACTTAGTGGAGCAGTAAGCCTTTGACTATAATGTAGATTAAAAATGTTTCTCAAAAGTAATGATATTAAGTTGGAAAAATTTTATTGAAGAGGCACAAGAGATAGAGACAGACAGAGGAGAGCACAAGAGATAGACAGAGGAACCTATTCACTGGTTCACTTTCCAAATGCCCACAGTTGCCAGAGTTGGGCAATGCTAAAGCCTGAAGCTGGGAATCCAAGCCAAACACTCGTTCTGAGTGACACACTACCAGAAATTTTAAAAAAAGATGAAATCTTTGAATTAGCCAAAAACATAACTAATCTAAATTAGACATGGTTATGATTCTGAACATTTTTGTCCACTTCTTTATTTTTTATTTCCTAAGTCACACAATTTACAGTTAGTTACTTCCTAACTTCTAAGGAAGATACATTCAGATTCACCCATTAATGATAATCCTATTGATTATTGATTTCAAAAGCCCATGATTGAAATCAAATAAATAAAGTTTTATTGTGTAATTTCTGGTTGCTACCTAAGTATGTCACACAGGAAAGGCATTTTGCCTAGTGGATAAGATGCCATTTGGAATGTTTGCAACCAAAATCAGAGGAACTGGGTTCAAATCTCAGCTCAGTTCTCAATTTCAGCTTACTGCGAAGGCACAGTATGCAGCAAATGAGAGTTCTGGTGGTTGGGACTCTGCCACTACATGCGAGAACTAAATTGAGTCCTGGGCTCCTGACATTGGCTTGATCCAGCCATGGCTATTATGGGTATTTAGGGAATGAACTAATGGATGGGAGCACTCTGTTTTTCTCTCTCTCTCTCTGCTTCTCAAACAAATTAAATAAAAAGCAGAGATTAAAAAAATGCATTCAGATGATATAAGCCCCAACTGCAGCTCTATGACAGGAGTACGTTTTCTGCTAAAGTTTTCTCAACTTCCACAATCATTGAGCTCTAATATTATGTTTATCCTCAAAAATGAAATTCATGAAGAGTTCATCTATTAATGTTATCATATAGACTCTGTAAGGAATTGTCTTATTTTTCAATAAGTTTGGCATTCAAGTCCCTAGAAAGAATTAACTTCACGCTATGCTACACAGAATAGTGAAGATTAAAAGATTATTAGAAAACATGCCTTGACAGAAGACATAAGTTTATCACAGATCAATTTAAGACCAGGAGTAGCAATTTCTTATTATGCAAGCTAAGATATGAGTTTGATGTCAGCCTGACTCAGATTAACAAAATAAGGGTATCTTTTAACTTAGCAGAAAGTTTATTTTTCTCATTTTACGCATGAAAAAATATAAAGCCTTATATATGATCAAGTGGGTTTTAAAACTATGATCTGCTATATTAATACATGTGAAGACTCAACAGAAAAGACTTGGGTATCTCCATTGTTAGACCATATATGTACACCTTCACTACAGGCTTGTCTGTTCACTGGAATCTCTCATCAGAAAATCGATCAAATGTAATATCAACTTTAGTGTATCAAGGAATTATTCAGGACTCTTTCAAACTTTAGTGTATCAAATAATTATTTAGGATGCTTACTAATAATGTGCATTTATGCTCTATATCCCAATGATTCTTTTATTAAAAACTTCTTGGGTTGGACTCATGAAAGTACATGTTTTTTTTTAAATTTTAATTAATTTATACAAATTTCATGTATTTCCTACATATTCAGTAACATAGTAATACTTTCCACTCTGCCCTCACTCCCACCCATGCTGCCACCCTTCTTTCTCCTCCTTCTCCTATTTCCATTCTTATTTTTTACAATGATCTATTTTCGGTTAACTTTATACTCAAAAGATTAACCCTAAACTACGTAAAGATTTAAAGAAAAATAGTACAAAGAACACTGTTTCTCAACAGTGAGACAAAGGCTGTTAAAAATCATCAAATCTCAAAATATCAATTTTACTCCTATACATTACTCTTTTTATGACAGACAGAGTAAGACAGTGAGAAAGAGAGACAGAGAGAAAGGTCTTCCTTCCATTGGTTCACCCCCTAAATGGCCGCTACGGCTGGTGCGCTGCACCGATCCCAAGCCAGGAGCCAGGCGCTTCCTCCTGGTCTTCCATGCGGGTGCAGGGCCCAAGCACTTGGGCCATCCTCCACTGCCCTCCCGGGCCACAGCAGAGAGCTGGACTGGAAGAGGAGCAACCGGACAGAATCCGGCACCCCAACCAGGACTAGAACCTTGAGTACCGGCACAACAGGCAGAAGATTAGCCAAGTGAGCTGTGGCGCTGGCCATCCTACACATTACTTTTTAGGTACTCTGTTATTACCACAAACAGGAAAAACATATGGTATTTGTCTTTTTGAGACTGGCTTATTTCACTAAGTATAATAGTTTCCAGTTACATCCATTGTGTTGTAAAGACAGGATTTCATTTTTTTCCATTGTGTGTGTGTGTGTGTATGTATCATAATTTCTTTATCCAGTATGCAGTTGATGGACATCTGTGTTGATTCCATATCTTAGTTATTGTGAATTGAGCTACAATTAACATGGGGATATAGATCACTCTTTCATATGCTGATTTCATTTCCTTTGGGTAAATTCCTCTGAGTGGGATTTCTGGGTTATATGATAAGTCTATATTCAGATTTCTGAGGTATCTCCATACTCTTCCACAGTGGCTTCATCAGTTTACAATCCTACCAGTAGAGGATTAGGGTACCTTTTCCTCACACCCTTGCCAGAATTTATCATTTGTTGATTTCTGTATGAGAGCCTGGGGTGAGGTGAAATATCACTGTAGTTTTGATTTGCACTTCTCTGATGGCTAATGATCCTGAGCATTTTTTTTTTTTTTTTTGGACAGGCAGAGTGGACAGTGAGAGAGACAGAGAGAAAGGTCTTCCTTTGCCGTTGGTTCACCCTCCAATGGCCGCCGCGGCCGGCGCGCTGCGGCCGGCACACCGCGCTGATCCGATGCCAGGAGCCAGGAGCCAGGTGCTTTTCCTGGTCTCCCATGCGGGTGCAGGGCCCAAGCACCTGGGCCATCCTCCACTGCACTCCCTGGCCACAGCAGAGGGCTGGCCTGGAAGAGGGGCAACCGGGACAGAATCCGGCGCCCCGACCGGGACTAGAACCCGGTGTGCCGGCGCCGCTAGGCGGAGGATTAGCCTAGTGAGCCGCGGCGCCGGCTCCTGAGCATTTTTTTTCACAAGTCTGTTGGCCATTTTGGAGTTGGATTGCAGATAATTCTGGGTACTGAGTCTTTGAGTCAGGATTCACATAGTGGGAAGGGAATAATTTGCTTACCTTCTCTCTTGGTTCACAAAACAATGAGTTTGTAAAGAGCTATGATTTTCATTCAACTCTATAAATACTTATATACAAATGTTTAGTGAAATTTCCTTAAAGAGAATAGTGTGATAATTGGGAATATTATTTCTTATTTCTATGAGATTTTGTCTCCTTCTGTGTCTTCATTCTTATGTTTTTATGGAAAGTTTGGAAAGGCTGAGTCAAGGATGGATAATAAGATGCTGTTTTAATCATATTCTGATCTCTGTTCCTTTGAAGGTTCTTTCAAGATCACTTTGGTGAAAAAAAAAATGACATAAGCTGAAAAGACTATTAATGAAGGTCTCTTTGCACCTCTTCATAAACTTGCAGCAAATCATTTCGACCTTTTTCTGAAGGTCAAGCTTCATGTTGAGGAAATGATTGATTTCCATTGCTTCATCAGGGATGTTTGAAGCCTAGAATAAGGAATTGCTGAAGTGTTTTGGAGTCAGCCTCATATTTATTCCCATAACTTCCTTTTATGTCACATCATTACTCAATGATGCCAGTTATGCTTTGAAGTATTTCTCTGATAGTTCTAGAGAGCAAGTATCTAGTAGGTAGGGGATTTGATTTAACTTAAAGAATAACCCTAAAGTTATGTTTCAATGTTTTCATCTACTACATTGAAGAGAAAGCTGAAACATTAAATGTGGTCTCATTCTGCAGTTGTTAGTATGTTTAGTCAAAAGTACACCAATCAGTTCATCTATAAATTATTTCATTTTGTTAAACCAAAAAACTAATAAACGTATAAATGAAAATTATTAATTCAATCAGTTATGTGGTTAAAAATGTCATCTTTGCTAGCTCTTGAATGCATTGGCCTATGCCGATCCACAATAAAGAATAAAATCTTGCTGATAGGAAATAAAATCTCAAATATAAGATTATCATAGAGGGACAAAAATGAATAAGAGCATTGTATATATTTAGCAAAAATTTAAAATATTTTATTTATTTATTTAACAGACAGAGTTCAGAGAAGGGGGAGAGAGAGAGAGACAGTTCCTTCATCTACTGGTTCACTACCCAAATGTACCCAACGGCAAGGTCTGAGTGAGGCCAATTCTAGAAACCAGGGACTTCTTCTGGGTCTCTTATGTGGATGGCAGGACCATCATCCACTGATTTTTCAGATACATTAGCAGAAAATTGGAAAACTAATGATGAATATTATTAATTTCTTTTTGATGAATTAAGCATAACTTTATGTCTCTCATAAGACAAAGATCATCACTTAAAAATTTAATTCAAAGAGGAGAAACTTAATTTCCCCTTCCCACAAAAGAAAAATCTACTGATGCACTGACCCCAAAATAATTAGCTTGAGTTTTGCTCCCTTGAAACTATTTCCTCCCTTCTTCACTCTTCAATGGAAATGCAATCAATAGTTTTATAATAAACCAGTCTCATCAGTGCTGAAGAACTATCCCGAGAAAAATAACACATATTCTTAATTATCTAAGAAATACTCAGCACTGCTTCATGAATCAACAAGATTTGTTTATGTTACCTCCTCTATTACTGTCACATTTTTATTCAGATTACGACACTAGCTAACAATTTCAAGTCATCACTTCCTTCTTAGAAAATTTCAAACACTGATGCCTCTTGAAGTGTTAATGAACATTTTACCTGTTTTTCCTTGATTGTAGATACTATGCAGATGCTAAGTGGCGTTGTTCAGTCTATTAAGTTTATAGAATTATTTTCTACCTTTTGTTGTTTTATCACTGTTTATTGTTGAGGTACAATAAAAGAGGGGGGTTCTTCAGAAAGTAAATGGAAATTTATACTGTGGAAAATGCTTTAATTTACACTTTTGTACCCAAAGAAGCTTATGTTATGTTTAAAATTTTATTTATTTGTGAGGCAGAGACAAAGATAAACAGAGAGGGATAGAGAGACAGACAGGGAGATCCACTGGTTTACTCTCCAACTGTTGGCAACAGCCTGTGTTGGGCTAGGTTAAAAGACAAGTTCAGAACTCCAACACTCCCATGTGAGTTCCAACATATCACCTACGTGCTTTCAAATTGGATAAATTTTGTTCATTCTGGAACCTTGATCTTTAACATATGCCTTATTTCTAAGATTCTTTTCTAAGGTTCTTGTTTATTATACTGGTGGCTAAGAGAGTTCCTTGAATTTGATGAAACAATATATTAAAGTATCAAATAACGAATAAGTTGATTTCCAAAGACTCACTTCCCCGTAAATTGCTGGTTATAGTCAGTCTTCTTGCATTTAGAGTTGACAGAAATGGCTGAATAATATTGCAGCTCTCCTCTTCACGTGTGCTGATATTATCACATGATATTTTCTGTCTTTTTCATAGCAGCAGTTTAACAGTTTATTTACTTCATGCTTTAAATTGTGCTGGCTACCTAAGTACCATGTGACTATGAACAAAGAAAAGAAAACAATGTTTTTGTGGAGTAGGGAGCTCATTCTTTTTAACTTTTTGTTTTGTAGAACACTTTTGCAACTAAGAAAGATTTTTAATTTACTTGTTTAATTATGTATTAATTTCTTATGCAGATAAGAGTTTAAATGGTATAAGTAAACTTGTAAAAACTGTGGCAAATCTTGTTTTGAAATGTATTCAAAGTTTCTAACTTAAATTCCAACAAGGCCTTTCTTTTGTTCCAGTTAGGTGCAGAATTATCTCTTTAAATGGTATAAATTTTGTGTGAACTGAATATTATCTTTCTAGAAGGTATATGTAGCTAGATGTTATTTAAGCAACATCAATTTGTACTCTGTTTGGTTGGAATGTTATTTTTAATTATTGTCTCACTGAACTTACCTTCAGCTTAGAGTTGTATTGTCAACATAGCAAGCACAAGGTACAGTTGGCTGCCAAGTGCTGATGCTGAGATCACCTTTTTGTGGGAAGATGCACAGTTGCTGTAGAACAGAACACATGTAAATTGTTTTCAAGGGTGTACCTTATGAATTGTACATCTGAAGGGTCACTTGGTTCCTCAGTGAGTTGAAACTGGTTATTAGGATAAAGACTACTATGGTCATGGCAAGAGTGATTTGGGTCATTTTTTATTGGAAATAAACAACTTTTAAGTCAGGATTTAGAGGTTCACTACCACCTACAATGAGACTAATGTGCATTAGGGGTTAATGCAATCTTTTAACTTTCTAAAAGCCAACCTGATCTATATTTTTTAAATGTCTCCCGGGGTTTCCAAGCAGTGAAGAGAAAACTGAAGGGTAACCAAAGGATATTTTCATGAGAGAAAATGAATGTGACTGCTACCAAGACAGAAGCAGAGGAACAAAGGTGAAAATGAAAGTGACTCAGGTACTTCCCATTTCATGAGTCTGCAGAACAGTAACAACTCATTTAGTCAGTAACTCAGTCTTCCTTAAATTTATTCTGTTTTGAGTATTACTGCCAAAGGGCATGGTTATTCCTAATCAGACCACTTTTTCAGATACTAGGTGAGTTCAAGGTTTACACCATTTGCCCATCTGAAAAAATGGCTATAAATCTCTGAGGTTCTGCAAGTCCCGGTAGGTCGAGAATTCACAAAAATGACTTACACAATTCAGGAAAACATCACATTTATGATTACAGTTCTGTCATATAGGATACAGATCAGAAGCAACCAAATTATAGACACATAGAAGTCTTGGAGAAGGCTAAAAGCAGAACACAGGGTGTATGAACTTCTGATACACTGATAGTTTGATTAACCAGTAAACTCCATTGAGCTTCATGTCAAGAGATTCTATTACTGTTTCATTACATAGGCATGATTGATTGCAAAACAATCCATATAACTCAACTCCAGCCCACTTCTTTCCTCAGAGGTTAGACTGACTCAAAGATTCAACATTAGTTTTTTTTATTTCAAAGTCAGAGTTACATAGAGAGAGGAGAGGAAGGGAGGGAGAGAGAGGGGGGAAGGGAGAGGGGGGAGGGAGGGAGGGAGAGGATCAGGAAGGGAGGGAGGGAGAGGGAGAGGAAGGGAGGGAGGGAGAGGGAGAAGAAGGGAGGGGAAGGGAGGGAGGGAGAGGGACAGAAAGGGAGGGAGAGAGAGGGAGGAGAAGGGAGGGAGGGAGAGGGACAGGAAAGGAGGGAGAGGGAGGGAGAAGAAGGGAGGGGGGCCGGAAAGGGAGAGGGAGAGTGGGAGGGAGAGGGAGAGGGAGAGGGAGAGGGAGAGGGAGAGGGAGAGGAGAGGGAGAGGGAGAGGGGTCTTCCATCTGATGGTTCATTTCCCAATTGGGCACAAGGGCCAGAACTGTGCTAACCGGAAGCCAGGAGCCAGGAGCTTCTTTTGGATCTCACACATGGGTGCAGGGGCCCAAGGACTTGGGCCATCTTCTAACTTTTCCCCAGGCCATAGCAGAGAGCTGGATTGGAAGCCGAACAGCCGGGTCTCGAACTGGTGCCCCTATGGGATGCTGGTGCTTCAGGCCAGGGCATTAACCCACTGCGCCACAGCACCGGCCCTGAAGATTCAATATTCTTTTTTTTTTTTTTTTAAAGATTTTTTATTTATTGATTTGACAGGTAGAGTTACAGACAGTGAGAGAGAGCCAGAGCTACACCGATCCAAAGCCAGGAGCCTCCTCCTGGCCTCCCATGCAGGTGCTGGGGCCCAAACACCTGGGGCCATCCTCTACTGCCTTCCTGGACCACAGCAGAGAGCTGGACTAGAAGAGGAGCAACTGGGACTAGAACCCGGTGCCCATATGGGATGCCGGTGCTGCAGGTGGAGGATTAACCTAGTGCGCCATGGCACCGGCCCCAAGATTCAATATTCTAATCACATGCTTGGTTTTCACGGTAATCAACAGTGAACCAGAGTCATCATCTCTCTTAGTACAAAATAGGATGTGATACAAAGACCCATGAATATCAAAAGCACTCCTATTTCTTAGATAATTTAAAAGCCTTAAATTGTTTCTCCTAGGAGTAAAGCATAAAAGGAAAATTTTTAATTATATAACATCTACCTGTATTTGTGACTCTGGTAATGGGACTCTCCCTGAAACTCTAGAGTAGCATTTTCAGTGGTCCAGTTTACAAATATACATGAAGGAATGACTAATAAATATTTCATATTACCCTATTAAAAATGGAAATCATGAAATCTGGCTAAACCTCTTCCTCCCTCAATTTCTTTCATTTCAACAATGAAATTACCAGATATCCTGCTTCTAAAGATAGCAACTTATATATTTGACCTTGTTCCTTTTATTTCCACACTATGTATTCAAACCATTTATAAACCTATTGACTATTCCAAACATAACTCTGTAACAGGATCTGGACAGTGTAGACAGTCATTAATGAATACTCACCATATTTTATTTGTGTTTGTAGCTCTAGTACTGGCTACATTCCCTGGAAGGTAGCATGAAATCAATAGTACTATTCAATTAGTTCCTCAAATATTCATTTTTATATTAAAATATCCTATTTATAAATTTGTTATTTATCACATTACTAACATAAAATGAGTATTTAAAAACTATAGACTCTTATAAAAGTATGAAGAATGAATTTATGATTGGATCCATCATAAAATATAAAGAAATTCATTTGAGCATGAAATCTTTAGTTATTCAAATACTGTCCAAGAATAATGCAACTCCAAGGAAACGTGTAATTTTGCAGTTACAACACATTTATTGAGCACCTTCTATAAGCCAAAACTATACTAAGTACTAAACAACAATGATGGGTAATGTTGAATCCTGAAATAAATGTACTTTGCCTTCAATTATAAAAGAATGCAAGGAGACAATTTAAAAAACCGAAGTATGCTAAATACCAGAAACTTTGGACACATATAAGAAAGGCATGAACTGATGATTATGATTTTTCTTAATAAAAGGGGAAGTTGAGTACAGAATTTCTGGCACAATTATATATGAATATTTAGAGATTAGAAACAAGAATGCTTTGAGAGTAAATTACTTATACTTTTGTATAATTCAAGTGTGAAGAAGAGAAGTGGAGAATGATGAAAGATGACATTAGGGAATAAAATGCCTCAAGATCAGGGTTCACAGAAGCCATGCTAAAAAATTCAGAATCTATCATGAGGACAAAGAAGACAGGAATAAATGGAAGAGTTAGGCCAAGGAATGACAATAAGTTTCCCATGTTAAAAGAATTCTCTGACAACAATGTGGGTAGTAGATTGAAGAAGCTGGAATTTGAAGGAGAAGAGTTAAGCGGTTCTTGCAGTGATCCATGAGATAGTTGATGGCTGCCTGGGATGGGCTAGCAGCAGTGAAGGTAGGAATAAGAGTGAATCTTAGAAATATCAAGGAGAAATATAAAGTGTTATACCAGGTATTCACAGGAATAATCTTAGCAAAGAAAGCAAAGGAATATAGGAGATTAAAAATGTTCACACAATTTTAATCAGCTTTACTTGTTGTCACAGCAGAGGGGAGAGGAAAGTCATCCTCCATTCTTAAGTGACAATAGTGACAAATGGGAGCTGAATAGAAAATTCCAAGTTTATGATTGTGACTGCTGAATGTAATGCCTGCTAAGCTGTTAATAGCACAGGTGCCAGAGCAAGGCAGTGCAGATTGTTATTGGCATATGGTACTTGTTAGCTCTTTAAAATATTCATACTAGTAGATGTACATGTTCCAGTATGCTAAGGAAATATTAATTTTAAGAACTGAGAATTCCTAGGGCTCTATATTTTGCTCCTTGTTCCTCAAAATTCACTGATGGACAAATTAGAGACATTGCATGGACAATCTGCTTAGCACTTCTTCTATTGCTAATAACTGTTCAAATTCTGCTAAAGCAAACCTGAAGAGAAAACAATGAGGAGAGAAACACAAAATCTCTTTAATTACACTTCAGATTAAGCATTAAAAATGAAGACACACTATTGTGAATTCTAAGGTAAAAGATATTTAAATGAAATATTTACAATTGACACTATGATATATTTATCATTTATGTCTGATATGATGCTACAAGTGGGTAATGAAGTCTTTTCAGTTCTTATAATTTTCCTTTTAAGAAAAGAAAATGCAAAAGAAGTCCTTTAAACTTCTTTTAAAAGGTCACAGAAACTGACAAAGAAAATAGGGGTAAATTTTACCTCACCCCTTTTGTTTAAATTAAAATGCGAATTATAATTAAAATCTCCCCCTTTTCCTTTTTGAGAGAGGAAACGACAATAAAAGAACAAAGAAAGTTTAAGGAAAAGGGAAAAATACAAAGGAAAGAATATCTCCTTTTGCACCCAATGAAAGAAGTGATCACTTGAACATATTTTATTTAGAAAAGATGGTTTTACATTTTAGCATTTTATTCAATTATCCTAACTAATAGCAACTGCAAAAACGGCAAGTACTCAAAGGGACTGAGTCTGATGAGAAATGAACACTTGTGCGTAAATCCTTCACTTGCTTTGTATTTAGACATCTCTAGAGACTAGCCAAGTATTTTGTCGCATTTATCTGTCATTTTTAAAAGGGTTGTGTGTATGGTTCTGTGTCTGTGTGTGCACATGCACACATGCATTCGTGATAAGTTTGGAAAGAGTATTCTGTTCAATCAATAGACAGCAATCTTGAAGCATCCATCCCTGAAATCAAATAGCAGATGAAATCAAATAGCAGAAAAAACCACAGTCCGAAAATACGCCCTTGAGGGAATTATATACAACACTATTGGGATTGAAAACTCAGGTACCTAGAAAATAAGCCATTTGCATAAACTGAAGAAAACCTACTAAGATGGACTTTTTAGCATTCTTAAAGAGCACCAAAGCCCAAGACATTTTGATAAAAACTGTATGACTGTCAGGAACATAAGATTTTTAATTCAAATTGAAAAAATATTTTCCAACCATTCAGACTGATGAACCTCCACACACTATAAACATGAACAGATGATCAGGATCACCAAATATTTGAGGAAAACAAAAAATATAAACAGAATTAACCCCAAGGGTAAACAGAAGGAAACTTTGAAATATGTATAAATAATATCACTAGAGAAGAAATTGATAGATGAGAAAGGAACAGACTGCTAAGAAAAAAAAAAATAAGCAATTAGTTCTATTTTTGACATTACAACAATATGTACTGAGAGAAACCTCACCTTAATTCATGGGATAATAATTGAATGCAGATCCTAAAAATTAAATTTGTGGACTAGAACACTGAGCTAAAAACATTCTTTCTAAGCAGTTATGAAAAAAATAATGTTATAGGATAAGAAACTAGTTCCAGGAGTTCTAATACCCATCTGATAGAAAAGCCAGAAGAGAGGAAAGTAGAGGAAGTCAATAATACTACAGGCAAGATAATAAAATTCTCCAGAACTGAAGATATAAGGTTTTTTTTTTATGTGAGTCCTTTGAATTCAAGCTGTAATAATATAAACAAATTTAAAATTGTAATTATAGAAAAACCTTGGCAAAATACATCATTTTAATATTTTAACATCAATATTTATTAAAATTAGGCTTATTTGAATCATCAAACAATACTGCCATGTCCCTTGAGACTTGACTCTGCCCAAATCCTCCTACACGCTTCAGGAATAGCTACTACTAAACTGTGTTCAGCACGTTTCCTACCTGATTTTTTCTCTAACATACGCAATACGCTTATGTGTACATGCATGTACATATATATGTGGGTATCATACTTAGAAATTTGAACACATTAAATAGTTTAAAAGGCATAATAATTATAAAAGAAAGTTCAAATGAATTCAAATAAGTCTAAAGTGATGCTTAGTCTCATCGTAATTAGGGGAATGCAAATTAAATGAGTATTTGATCCAAAAAATGATTTGTGATATCATATGTTAGAAAGAGAAGAATCATGAATTTTTTAAAAAGTTGGGTTGGAAAAGAAATAAATACAGCCAAGTAGAAGCTTAGCAGTATATATCAATAAAATATATGTAATTCTGACACAGAAATACCACGTTTGCCAAGTATCTACAAATAGAATCTATATTTCTCAATAGTACTTTCAAATGTATACAGCACCACCCTACTGTGAGTGTACTTCAAAACATTTGTGGAAAAATGGAATACAAAGATGTTTATTTTGCTTCAAAAATGCTTTGAAATCCATGCTGCATAATTGTTTCATTAACACATTTTCCATGAATTTGTTCAAGTCTGTGTATGTGTGTCCATGTGTATATACAATTATTTCGGCATTCCTAGAATGCCAAAAAATGGATTGGGAACAGTATACATATCCAACAGCAGTGGAAAGTTTCAATAAACTATTGATATATACAATGAAATAATATATACCAATTACAAAAAATAAATTTGATAGTGACTTTGTGTGACCTAAAAATGTTTTGTTAAGTGACCCAAACAAGTTGTTGAGCATATATATATCCATATGCATGTAAATGCACTAAAAACACTAAAAAGCGTGTTCAACTAACAGGCAGTGTTCATGCATAGAGAATGAAACAGCGAGTTAAGAGTGAAGTGAGGGAGTTAGCAACCAAGCAAAGATACTGGGAAAAAGACCTGGAGATTAGTCATTAGTTTTTCATACAAGTAAAATGTTTATTTCAGTTATTTCCTTAAATTGAATATCTTAGATAGGTTAATGCTAAAAGAATAAGAAAGGGAAGAAGAGATACACCTTTAATGAAAAAAGAAAAACTAAACCAATCATATGGATCTTCCTGCCTTTCTCCCTCTCTGTCTCCATCTCTCTCCCTCCTTCACACCCTCCCTCCCTCCCTCCATCCATACCTATTTTTCTATCTCTCTAAGTTATTTCTGTTAGCTTTGGCTAGTTTGAATATTTAATTCACTATAACAGCAGTAGACCGATAAACCTTCCATAAAAATGGACAATTGTTTTTATTGGTAGGAGATGGAAAGTGCATTAGAAAGTGTGACGATGTGTTACCAGACAAGCATAATTTCCTCTTTCCTCAAATACATACTTTACATTTATAACTATGTATATTTCATCATATTCTTTATATATGAAATCTTTAACAAAAACTGTGTCTTCTTTCAGACAAGTTCCGATGTTGCTTTTAATCTAAGATCTCCCTTGACCCCTTCAGTCATACTTAAAATCTTCTTATTTCAAACATGGAGTACTTACATGCTAATAAGTTCCTCTTCAAATTTAGCCTTAAAGATAAAACTAAAATACAATGGACATGTATTATGTTGTATCACTCACTGTTAAGCACTCCTTAAATTTAATCATCTATTCTCACAAAAATGTTATATGACTCTAAATCTTATGTCACAGTATCTTCAAGAAATTATTTTTTTGTGATTCATCTAGGAAAACATTCTCTTTCCATCTAGCTAAAGTGTAACCTTGAAGACAATCTATTTTCATTTTTTTAATGTTTTGTCCCAGGAATCTTTTATTTAAGCTATACAAACTTCATGCATTTCACAAATACAAATTTAGGAACACAGTGATTCTTCCCACCGACCCGCCCTCCCACCCTTCTTCCTACTCCCTCTTCTACTCCCATTCTGATTTTTTACGAATATCTATTCTTAATTAACTTTATACACATGATTAACTTTATACTAAGAGTTCAACAAATAGTATTAAAAAAAAAACTGTTCCTCAACAGTCGAGGCAAGGGCTGCTCAGTCATAATATCACAAAGTGTCAATTTCACTTCTATAGATAACCTTTTAGCTGCTCTATTAGTTACCACAGATCAGGGACAACATACTGTATTTGTCCTTTTAGGATTGGTTTACTTCACTAAGTATGTTGTTTTCCAGTTTCATCCATTTTGTTGCAAATGACATGATTTCATTTTTTACTGCTGTGTAGTATTCCGTGGTGTACAGATCCCATAATTTCTTTATCCAGTCTTCATTTGACAGATATTTGGCTTGATTTTACATCTTAGCTATTGTGAATTGAGCTGTACTAAACATTGGGGTACAGATAACTCCTTCATATGCTGATATCATTTCCTTTGGGTAAATTCTCAGGAGTGGGATAGTTGGGTCATATGATAGATCTATATTCAGACTTCTGAGTTATCTCCTTAGTCTTTATAGATATTTTCATTGTCCACATAGTAGCTGACAAATGCCCTTTGATTACCATTGGAAAGGTTAATATCTATACACACTATCAGCTTGAAGGTATGCTGAAGGAGCTTGTGGAAAGGGCAGTGCCAATTAGGGGGCTCAATTTCTATGCCATTATTTTTGAGCAATTATTTTTCTGTTCACGAAGCTTCTGTTGACAGGGGCCAATTCATGTTTCAGCTTCTGTTTCATCCGGTCTCTTTATCAGGCACAAGCTGAGGTTGTGCCTTATCTGGAGTTGCTATGATGCCTATACCTTCTCTAAGAAACTCCTCCACTTAGGAGGTTTTCTTCCTTTTTGTAAGTTGGTTTCTTCCTTTTTGTAAATGTTGTATGGTCTGTCCGTGTTCACTGATTGACACTGATATTGTTTCCATCTTTTAGCTACTATAACTAATGTTGCTAAAACATTTATGTACAAGCTTTGTGTGGATATGTTTTCATTTGTTAGATATGTACCTAGGAGTGAAACTGCTTCCTTATAAAGTACAATATGTTTAGTTACAATGTTTTCCAAAGTGAGTGAACCATTAGACATCCTCAGCAGTAGCACACAAGGATTTTGATTTCTTCACATTCCCAAAGTCTTCTTATCTTTTTGTTTTTTATTTTACCAATCCTAGCAGGTGTAAAGCAGTATCTCATTGTGATTATGATTTTCTGTTTCCTGGTGATTAACAATGTTGAGCATTTTTTCATACGCTTATTGGGCACTTACAATATATTTGACACTTATATAAAATTGGACACACACACACACACACACATATATATATATATATGCTTGAAGAAATGTCTGCATCATTTTCCTTTTTTAAACAGGGATAGAAATAGTAAGAGTAATGTTCTTATCTTGATCCTTATCTTAGGATGAAAACTTACAGTCTTTCACTATAAGTAAGGTATTAGAGATTTTTCACAGATGCTTTTTGTCAGGAGGATATTCCTCTCTGTTTATAGTTGGATGAGGGCTTTTTTATGCTGAACAGGAGGTGAATTTTGTAGAATAATTTTTCTGTGTTTCTTGATATGATCATTGATATTTACTTATTTTTCTTATTGATATGATGCATTATATCACTTGATATTCAGATGTTAAACCAACAGTGCATGGCTGGAAAAGTTGATGGATTTTGTTTGCTACTATTTGGGTGTTATGTGCTTTCATATTCATAACAAATGTTGGTCTGTGGTTTTCTTGTGATGAATTCATCTGCTTTCAGATGGTTATTTATTTATTTATTAAACTGGAATATGGAGCATAAAGTACTAATACTCTAATAATAGCTAAATTTTTGTGAGCATAGAATTTGTTTCAGGAGCTCTATTAGTCACTTATACAGAAATTTTATTATACAATTTTCATTAACAACTATGTGTTTGGCACTGTTATTTTATCTTTTATTAAAATTAAAATAAATGAGGGCTGGCATAGCAGGTAAAGCTACCGCTTCTGACACTGGCATCCCATATGAATCCTGATTCATGTCCTGGTGCTCCACTTCCAGTACAGTTCCCTATTAACGGCAGGCCTGGGAAAAGCAATGGAAGATTGCCTAAGGGTTTGGGCCCCTGCAACCCATATGGGAGAACTGGATTAAGCTTCTGGCTTTGGTGTGGCCCAGCACTGGCTGTTGTGGCCATCTGAGCAGTGAACCAGTGGTTGGAGAATCTCTCCTTTGTCTCTCCCTATCTCTCTACATTTCTGACATCCAAATAAATAAATATTTAAAAAAAAAAAAAAAACCTTGAAAGCAAATAAAACAAGTGAGCAAGAACACATCTCAAGACTAGAGAGAATAATTATCTCCCTAAAGTTATAAAGCTAGTTGTGTGCTAAGGATTATGCACAAACCAGGTTTGGCTGTCTGCAAAGCTGTAACTATTACGGTCTTCTTGAAGAGACAAAAACAGATAATTACTCAATATTAATTTAAACAGATATACAAATTTAATATTATGAATAATTTTTTAAAATATTTTATTTAATTTTTTGATTTTTCTCTCTTCATGTTTTTTCTCAAGTTCCAAAGTTCACCTTCATCTTGAATTGGTTTGTGATCATATTTGTGGCCTTCTTTGGTCTCACTACCTGTAGTCATATTTTTGAAAGCAGTACAATATAGAGCTACTTTTCTGTTATGGATGACAAAGCAATTACATAAATACAGAATTGATACAAAGGCAGTGACAGGGTAGAACCAGGTTTCCTCTCCTTTAGCAAGGTATTATGCATAAAAGGTAAAATGTTAAATCACCCAGCATTTTCCCTGAATAGGAACACCTTTTTGTTTGTTTGTTTGTTTTTCGGTTAACTGGCTGGTTGATTTGGAAGTCTTTTTGTTACAGAGAAAATAACACTGTACTAGATACATTTTGTTTCACACTCTGGCTCTGCTATTTAAAAAGAATGATCTATTTTGATTCAAGCCAAAAACTACTATAAAATCGTGGTAATTTCAGTAAGGAAAATATATATGGTGAAAATAGGAAATTTTACTTTAAGATGTATTTATTTGAAAGGCAGATTTATACACAGACATACAGAGAGAGAGAGAGAGAGAAAGAGAGAGAGGGAGAGAGAAAGATAATATCCATCTGCTGGTTCACTCTTCAAATGGTTGCAATAGCTGGGGTTGGGCCAGGTCAAAGCTAGGAGCCTGGAACTCCATCAAGATCTCCCATGAGGGTGGCAGGGATCCAAGTACTTGGGACATCACCTGCTTACTCTCAGGGTGCACATTAGCAAGCAAAAGGTAGAATTAAAACTGGAGCTTGTACTTGAACACAGGTACTTTGAAATGGTAATTATTGGCATGCCAAGTAGCATCTTAACCACTGTGCCAAATGCCTCCACCTATTAGCTTAAAAAGGTATTACCATATATTTATTAAATCATATATTCATTACCATATATTTATTAAATCATAACAATTAGAAATCAAGGCCAGCGCCTTGGCTCAATAGGCTAATCCTCCACCTTGCGGCACCGGCACACCGGGTTCTAGTCCCCGTTGGGGCGCCGGATTCTTTCCCGGTTGCCCCTCTCCCAGGCCAGCTCTCTGCTGTGGCCCGGGAAGGCAGTGGAGGATGGCCCAAGTGCTTGGGCCCTGCACCCCATGGAAGACTAGGAGAAGCACCTGGCTCCTGCCTTCGGATCAGCGTGGGCTGTGGTGGCCACTGGAGGGTGAACCAACGTCAAAAGGAAGACCTTTCTCTCTGTCTCTCTCTCTCACTATCCACTCTGCCTGTCAAAAAAAAATTAGAAATCATAAACAATTATATTGAAATCGGACATGACCCCCTAAAATTTACACAAAAATGTGGCCCTATAGACTTCCCCAGAAGTGCTATGTGGGGTGCCACATGTGCTACCGGAATTTGGGGTGCCATACGATTTCACCATATGCTTATTAATAAATCCCCAATATTAATAAGCCCGAGAGGGTTCTTGCCTAATAGTTAGAGAAGAATTCTAAATAGTGGCACAGATAAACGAGGAAGCATGGTACATTTTAAGCCTTTATTTAGTGAGAAAGATGCCTAGGAGAGTGAGAGCTTTATTTGAGAGAGAGAGGTAAATCTGTGTTCATACTGAGAACCAGGAACCAGCCACATGGAAGAGCATCTAGGCCAGGAAGCCTAGGGCACGTGGCCTGAAGGTGCGCGGCTACAGCAAGCCCTCTCCTGGCAAGAGGCCAGGGAAAAGAGAAGGGCCCGACACACCATGTCCCAGGCTTTTAACCCATTTCCAAAGAGGAGTGGTTAAAAACCTGATTGGCGGGCCGGCGCTGCGGCTCACTAGGCTAATCCTCCACCTAGCGGCGTCAGCACACCGGGTTCTAGTCCAGGTCGGGGCGCCGGATTCTGTCCCAGTTGCCCCTCTTCCAGGCCAGCTCTCTGCAGTGGCCCGGGAGTGCAGTGGAGGATGGCCCAAGTCCTTGGGCCCTGCACCCCATGGGAGACCAGGAGAAGCACCTGGCTCCTGCCTTTGGATCAGCGCAGTGCGCCGGCTGTGGTGGCCATTGGAGGGTGAACCAATGGCAAAGGAAGACCTTTCTCTCTGTCTCTCTCACTCTCACTATCCACTCTGCCTGTAAAGAAAAAAAATAAATAAATTAAAAAAAAAAAAAAACACCTGATTGGCTGGTGGGCACCCAGGTGTGGGTATAGGGGGATGAGGTCACACAGGGGTGTGGTGAAGGCGTGGTCTTCCAGCTCACAAGCCTAATCGATTTTAACCTATATGCCTGCCTACTTCAATATGAGAAATGTTGGATTGCATAGAGTCTAAATGGAGACTTAGAGAAGAAAAGATTGATGTACATTTATAAAATCTGTTATAAAACCACCTATTCCATATAAACATGAGTCTTTCAACTATGAAGTATTAAAATTATCAGTGGATGCTAACACATCTAAAGCACAGTTTAAACATACCAGTACTGCTAATATTTAACTTAAGGATAAGTTCAAAGTTCCAATTCGCTTGAGGTAGTTTGAGCCTCTCAGCCACTACATCTCCACAAACACTTTTACAATTCAAAAGGTTTTACGTTAGCATCTCAACGCATACCTCCCATGCACCTTAATAAGATATCTGGGATATTCTCAGTGTTTTCCCTCTGTGCTGAAGGCCTGGACTTATCTTCTATGACTACCTCCTCTAAATCTCAGTCTTAGCTGAATGGTCTGTCCTGATTGATTTTATCTGATTTTGGCCCTAAAAGCTGTCTTTTAGAACACCCAGGCTTTATGCCTGGGAACAACATGAATCATTCTTATCTCATCCAAGCATCTGGACAACAAACCTCAGGTTTCTCATGTCTCAGAGGGAAGTTTGAAAAAAGGTTGCATTATTTTGTCTACAAATATCCTTTTACAGGTTTCTGGAAAGATAATTTTATAACTAAAAATTTAGAGGCTTGAATGTATGGTGAAAATGAATTCCAGTGCATTGGCCACAACCTAAACATGTGATATTATATTAGTGATCCCTGCTGTGTATTTTTGTGGATGTGTGTGCGTGCTTGCTCATGTGTGTGCAGGTGTGTTTTCTTGATAAATTTCACATGGGGAAAAACTTGTGAGGAGATTTTAAATCTATGAAAAGTTAGAATAATTCAAAAAACGGTTCAGAAATTCAACTAAAGAAGAAACAGTTTACTAGAATTTGGGAGGAATTTCCAGGGTATATTTAGTCAAAACAGCAAGACTGAGATAAACTGTTAGTTGCTTAGTGGTCTATTTGTATTCATTAAACAAACAAGTCTCAATTGAGGAAAAATGAGTCAAAGGAAACTTTTTACCTCTTGATCCCACTCACTTGTGTCAGAGGTTAAAATACACATTCCTAGACAATGGAACCAATGTTGTACTTCCAGTGCATTGTTTTGTTTTAAATTTTTTAAAAAAAATTTAAAATTTGACAGGCAGAGTTAGACAGTAAGAGAGAGAGAGACAGAGAGAAAGGCCTTCCTTCAGTTGGTTCACCCCTCAAATGGCCACTATGGCCTGAGCTGGGCCCTTCCGAGGCAGGTGCCAGGTGCTTCCTCCTGGTTTCCCATGCAGGTGCAGGGCCCAAGCACTTGGGCCATCCTCCACTGCACTCCCGGGCCACAGCAGAGAGCTGGACTGGAAGAGGAGCAACTGGGACTAGAACCGGGTGCCCATATGGGATGCCAGTGTCATAGGCAGAGGAGTGAGCCAGGGCACCGGCCCTCGTCTGCATTGTTTTGGAGATGTCAGCCCTACTTCTTTGACTTCCTTACTTTTGCCTCTTGGGAAATAACAGCTCCAAGGAAACAATGATCTATGACACAAAATGAGAATTGGCAATATCCTGTGGAACATGAACTTTCCGAAATGTATTTCTAAACTGGAGATACCTTTTGGGGAATACAGAGTTTCAATTTTATATCAGATAAGTTATAAAACAAAATTAAAGCAGTAGGAAAATAAACACAATAGAAAAAGAACAGAGTGTAACTTAAATACAGAACAGCAGAATAATTTTAATGCTACTACAAAGCAGAAATTGAGACAGAGACTATATAAACAGGTCTTCTAAATGATAATCAATATCTGCATTTTAAGTGTCATAGGTAGTGTATAGTTAATATCTAAAAAATGTTCTTTTGAAATTATTTAATGTAGAAACAAAAGGAAAAACTCAACAAAACGGTATTTCCTAACAAAGGCAAAAACACAGGTCTTATTTGAAAGAACATTAAAAATAAGGGCAATCATGAAAACCATCAATATATTATGGATTAGGAACTAGTCTAAGTGCCACATATATTTTCTCTCACTTAACAAAGCAAAATAATGGAAGAACAGATGAAATAAAGGCCAACTGTATAAATATCTATTAATATCAAAAGGAAACTATAAATTAAAAAAGCTCAGTATCTTGGATCTAAACAAGGCAAATAAAAGTGCAATGGAGAAATTAAACTCGGGATTTGCAACAATGAAGCGTAAAATGGCATTCTGGGAAATGGAGAGTTGACCTGAAAGAATCACTTTTACAATGAAAAGAAATTTGCATAGCAATTTTAGTGATTAGAATAGTCAGCTAGGCATACATTTAAAGGTTAGCAATCTGTTTTCTTTACAGTTACATTTATATCAAGTTTATTTTTTATTCTGACATTAACTTGTTTTTAAAGTAGGTAACTACTGATTTAGTAATTGTATTCAGATATTTCTCTGATTTGTGGGCCATAATATGTAGTGGCAGTATTTTATGATTACAAAAATCATTTTTAATTAGGTTTTATATTTTATTTTTCTTAACTACTACGCATATTTGCATATACAGATTAATCATAGCATGATATAAAACTAAGAACTCTAAGCTGAATTTTGGGTTCAAATCCTACTATGGGACTCTGAATACTACAGATTTTAGTCAAGTTATTTAGGAGTATTTTCCCTCTGTTTTTCTACATGTTAAATGCTGCTGATGCCTTCTCTAACTATGGCTCATAATTTTTGTAAAATTTGATATTCTAAATCCTGGGAAATATTTGCTGAATCCTAGGATTATATTAGGTACTATGTTATTTAGTCTTGTGATATCTTGTACATCTCTATTAAAATATTCATCACACATGAAAATATGTTAAATGTGTTGGTGCCACTTACAACTACATGCTTGTTGAGCTAAGGTATATTTTTGGTTTATACATTCTATACCCAGGCTGGCGCCGTGGCTGAATAGGCTAATCCTCCACCTGCGGTGCCGGCATGCCGGGTTCTAGTCCCGGTTGGGGCGCCGGATTCTGTCCCGGTTGCCCCTCTTCCAGGCCAGCTCTCTGCTGTGGCCCGGGAGTGCAGCAGAGGACGGCCCAAGCACCCATATGGGAGACCAGGAGAAGCACCTTGCTCCTGGCTTTGGATCAGTGTGGCGCGCCGGCTGCAGAGGCCATTGGAGGGTGAACCAAAGGTAAAGGAAGACCTTTCCCTCTTTCCCTCTGTGTGTCTCTCACTGTCCACTCTGCTTGTCAAAAAAAAAAAAAAAAAATTCTATATCCAGAGCTTGGCACAGAGTAAATGTTGCACATATTGAACAAATTAAATGGTCTTAGTGGATATGTGATTTTTTTTTTTGACAGGCAGAGTGGACAGTGCGAGAGAGAGAGACAGAGAGAAAGGTCTTCCTTTTGCCATTGGTTCACCCTCCAATGGCCGCCACGTCTGGCGCGCTGCGGCCAGCGCACCACGCTGATCCGATGGCAGGAGCCAGGTACTTCTCCTGGTCTCCCATGGGGTGCAGGGCCCAAGGACCTGGGCCATCCTCCACAGCACTCCCTGGCCACAGCAGAGAGCTGGCCTGGAAGAGGGGCAACCGGGACAGAATCCGGCGCCCCGACCGGGACTAGAACCTGGTGTGCCGGCGCTGCAAGGTGGAGGATTAGCCTAGTGAGCTGTGGCGCTGGCCCGAGTACTATCTTTTAAATATCACTAAGAAAAATGTTGAAATCTTTTGATAATGGATCTATTACCCAAATCCATAAAGACACAATGAAAGAAATGGCAAATTTATTTGGCTGCTATGTGTGTTTGCAATCTCATTGGATTGTCCATCATTAATTCATTACTCAAAAGTGCTATGTATTAATGGGAGTTACACTGTTTTATTTATGAAATCTGTCACTGTGTTTCTATGCCTTACATTTCCCAAAGTTGACACTTTGGCAAACTTAAGTGCACTCTAAGTTCCATTTTTAAGATAAGGGAGGCTGCTACTAATTAATGCCAAAGTAATATTTCATTCAGTGTTCTAGAATAGAGTGATATTAATCTGGCAAAATAGTTCAGGTTCACATTGTATTACTTTTAACCTCTGTGTTACAGGCTAAATAAGGGCCTCCCTAAAGATGCCCTTGTCACAATCCCCTGAACCTGTGAATGTTACATTATTTGGCAAAAGAGAATTTGCAGATGCAATGAAAGTTATAAACCTAAAAATAAGAAAATTGTTCTTGATTATTCTATTTGGGCCCAATGTAATAACATGAGCCCTTAAAGAGCAAAAATCCACTTAGGTTAGAGTCCAAATAGATGTAACATAAAGAAAAGTCAGAGAAACTGAATTGTGAGAAAGACTTGGTGTGTATTTTTCAGTGTGAAGATGGAGCAAGGAACATGTTGAGAAATGTAATTTCCTTAAAGATTTTGGAGGGGTTCTAGGCTGAACCCAGAAAGGGTACAGGGTACTACAAAGAACTGAATTCCATCTATAGTGTGACTATATTGGAAGTATGTTCTTTTTAGAGCCTCCTGATAAGAGCCCAAGCTAAGTCACACATAAAGGGCAGCCCTAAGAGCCCAAATCAGGAATCATCAGAACCCATGTGGGCTTCTCCCTTACAGAACTAGGTGATAATAACTTTGTGTCATTTTAAGCTACTAAGTTTGTAGTCACTTGATATAGCAGTAATGGAAAACAAATACACTCTGTTTATTTTTGTGGTTCCATACTTGGGCCAAATCTATTTTAGAGGAAACAGGTCTCTGTCTTTTGGAAATATTTATCTTGAATTTGTTCTGTGGCATTCCTGAACATCTGAAAGAAGTCTAGGCATAACAGTGCAGCTCTAGTGACGATTTTAAGGTGTCTGTGCATTAAGCTTCTAATAAAGGTGTTAGCACAGAGAATGAAAAATGACACTGCAATCTGGCCTAGCTCACTATGGTGTGGAGTCCACATACAATTTTTAGTAAAATCTGTAGTAATAAATTAAATCTCATTTATTTATTTTTAGTGGTGATAACATTTATGTATTTTCTCAGAGTCCTATCCCTGTATATTTTCCTTTGGAATCTGAATTCATAGGAAGTTGCTCTTTTCAGTTTTAGGAATTGAATGCCTAGCAACCTTTCTTTCCATGTACTAAACATAGAAGGATAAAAATTTCATTGAAAAATGAGTAATTCCTATTTTTAAGGTTACGTACTTTTGCCCCCTTCTGTATCATCTTTTATAGCTAAAAGATTCATATCATGTAATGAATTTTTGAAATGACTCAGGAAATCACCCATTTGCCTTTAGTCTGTTGTCTTTTTGAAATAATTAAACATGCCACAATGTACTTAGAAACTCATTCCTGAAGTCTAAATACAAAGGAAAACATATGTATGATGAGTATTTATCAGACTCTTCAGTTACAATATATAAAATAATTCATTTTTATTGAATTACAATTTATATGAGAATTATAATTTATGAAATTACGAGTTTCAAGGTATGATCTACAGGAATTTTGAACTAGTATTATTTCTTATTAATAATTACAACAAAGATATAAATACTTTTTTATTTTATGAGCTGTTCATAAATGTAAGTATTTTGAAGTAAAGAGAAACATAATGAAATATAAAAAACAGAATATAATTTATTGAATACTTATTTTAGTCAATTCTTGAATGATCAACAATTTTGTGAGCCTAATGTCACTAATGAGGAACATGGTTTAGAATGAATCGATACCTTACCCAAAATCACATAATATTTAAGTAATAGAGCCAGAATTTAATTCTTACTTTCTCCCCAATCCATGTACTCTCCAAGACAAAACCAAGTTTCTGTTTTTTGAGAAATTAAAATTTAATCATAAATAATTAAAAACTAAAATGAAACTCAAAGAACTGAATGCTAACAATAGTACATCTACTCATTCTTTCATCTGTTCATTAATACATCTGTTACCGGTAAAGGGCAGGGTTCTTGTCTTTGCACAAGAAAGAATTCAGGTGTCATACAGAGTAGTGGAAAGTAAAATAGCAAGGTTTATTAGGGTAGGGACATCGTAAGAATGGATGGGCACCTCTCCAGACAGAACCTGAGAGAATGCCCAGTTGCTCAGACTTGGGGAGAGCAGAGTTACATGGTTGAGTGGAGAGATTACACCTGGGCACCTCAGCAGAGAGGCAGAGGGCTGAGTGCGCAGTCTGGTTGAGGCCGGCCGGGGGGAGGGGGTTAAGGAGATGGGTCTTTGTCTTCACACATCTCCTCCTGAAACAAAGGATTTTATGGATGTAAATATTAAGAAGCTCCTATCTGAGTTTTCACCTGAAGGTATCAGACAGGATGAAGCCTAGCTGGTATTTGAAATGCAGATACTGGGCTGCATCTGGAAGATTGTGGAAGATTGTCAGGCAGAAGGGGCTGGGACCTCCACCTGGCAAGTTATTGGGTAGGAGGGGGCAGGGCAGGATGCAAATACTGGGCTGCCCCTGAAACGTTATCAGGATGACTTTGAGATGCAGATGCACATGCTGGACATAGATGTCTTTTCTTTAGGCCTTTGTCACACACACATAAGCTCATATCTGACTTCCTACCTAAAACATCCATCAAATTTTAATTGATTACCTATTACTAGGACTTTTTTTTTTTTTTTTTGAGACAGGTAGAGTTAGACGGTGAGAGAGAGAGAGAGAGAAAGGTCTTCCTTTTTCCGTTGGTTCACCCCCCAAATAGTCACCATGGTCGGCGTGCTGCGCTGATCCGAAGCCAGGAACCAGGTGTTTCCTCCTGGTCTCCCATGCAAGTGCAGGGCCCAAGGACTTGGGCCATCCTCCACTGTGGGGAGCAACTCGGACTAGACTGTTACTGGAATTAAGACTTATTCTATGCATCTGCTCTCCCACAATATGGTGCTGAGAAGGGAGTAACAGCTTCTATGCAGCTGCCTCTCGCCAACTTGAGTGATGACCTGCAGGAGCTGATCCTGCTCCTGATTGGAGGAGAGCAGCGTACTCGGCGTGTGGGTAGCAGAGTTGGGATTGGCGGAAGAGGACTATAAAGGAGGAGAGAGACAACATGCACCAGGAACATCTATGAG
This sequence comes from Oryctolagus cuniculus, assembly GCF_964237555.1. NCBI lineage: Eukaryota > Metazoa > Chordata > Mammalia > Lagomorpha > Leporidae > Oryctolagus > Oryctolagus cuniculus. Next base: position 207,562,294 of record NC_091432.1, on the reverse strand, counting down.
GAACATCTGAGCAGCCCCCGAGAGAGCTGGCCGGCGGTGTGCCGCTCCCCCGCGGAAGTGGGGAAAGTGGCAGGGGGAACCGCCCTTCCACGGAGGTGGAAGGGTCGGTAGCCAACCCGGGAAGAACCAGCAGCAAACCCAGGGAGGGCCAAGAAGACAAAAGAACAGCGCAGGGTCCTGTGTTGTTCCTCCACGAAGAGGGGGAGCGACACTCCACTGTATTCCCAGGCCACAGCAGAGAGCTGGCCTGGAAGAGGTGCACCTGGGACAGAATCTGACGCTCCAACCAGGACTAGTCCCCGGGGTGTAGGCGCCTCAGGTGGAGGATTAGCCTAGTGAGCCGTGGCGCCAGCATATTACTAGGACTTTTAAACACTAGAATAATATAGGAAATAACAGATATATTCTTTGTTACACTGAGATTGGATGCAATGAAAGATGGAGAAATCAGATAATAAAGATAATAAAGGAAGGCATTTATGGACTTCTATATTATGAAATTGGAGAAGACCCCCTAAAATTCACACTAAAATGTGGCCCCTTAATGTTCCCTAGAAATGCTATCCGGGGTGCCACATGCGCTACCAGAATTTGGGGTGCCTTACGATTTCAACACGGGCTTACTACCAAATCTCTGATATTAATAAGCCCGAGAGAGGGTTCTTGCCTAATATTTAGAGAAGAATTCTAAATACCGGCACAGATAAATGAGGCAGCATGGTACGTTTTAAGCTTTTATTTAGTGCAAGACGTATCTAGGAAAGTGAAGGCTTTAGTTCAGGTAGGAGAGAGGGGAAAGTCTGGGAGCTGGAGTAGCGTCCAAACTACTCAGAGAGCAGGCCAAAGCCACGTGCAGCAAGCACCTCGAGCTGCTGTCCATCGCTTATCACCGGCAGCACCGCAGAGGCTGAGAGAGCTTTTGTGACACTCCCTGCCTTTTTATATATTTTCCACAGGGGAATGGCTTGTGGCCAGGTGGGCACTCAGGTATGGTCAGGTAGAGCCTGATGTGATATGGGGCGTGGTGGGGTATCAGGTAGAGTGTAAGGTCACAAAGAGGCATGGCGAAGGTATCAGGTAGGGTGTGAAGTCACACAGGGGCGTGGCGAAGGCATGGTTTTCCAGCACACAAATCTTTTTTTTTTTTTTTTTTTTTTTTTTTCAGATTTTGACCTTTATTTAGGGCAACTTACTTTCTGGTTTTTTTTTTTTAACTTTTATTTAATGAATATAAATTTCCGAAGTACAGCTTATGGATTACAATGGCTTCCCCCCCCATAACTTCCCTCCCACCCGCAACCCTCCCCTTTCCCTCTCCCTCCCCCCTTCCATTCACATCAAGATTCATTTTCTCTCTTTATATACAGAAGATCAGTTTAGCATACATTAAGTAAAGATTAACAGTTTGCACCCACATAGAAACACAAAGTGAAATATACTGTTTGAGTACTAGTTATAGCATTAAATCACAATGTACAGCACATTAAGGACAGAGATCCTACATGAGGAGTAAGTGCACAGTGACTCCTGTTGTTGACTTAACAAATTGACACTCTTGTTTATGGCATCAGTAATCACCCTAGGCTCTTGTCATGAGTCGCCAAGGCTATGGAAGCCTTTTGAGTTCACCAACTCTGATCATATTTAGACAAGGTCGTAGTCAAAGTGGAAGTTCTCTCCTCCCTTCAGAGAAAGGTACCTCCTTCTTTGATGACCTGTTCTTTCCACTGGGATCTTACTCACAGAGATCTTTCATGTAGGGTTGTGTTTTTTTTTTTTTTTTTTTTGTTTTGTTTTTTTTGACAGAGTGTTTTGGCTTTCCATGCCTGTAATACTCTCATGGGCTTTTCAGCCAGATCCGCGTGCCTTAAGGGCTGATTCTGAGGCCAGAGTGCTGTTTAGGACATCTGCCATTCTATGGGTCTGCTGTGTATCTCACTTCCCATGTTGGATCATTCTCTCCCTTTTTGATTCTATCAGCTAGTATTTGCAGACACTATTCTTGTTTATGTGATCCCTTTGACTCCTAGTCCTATCATTATGATCAATTGTGAACAGAAATTGATCACTGGGACTAGTGAGATGGCATTGGTACATGCCACCTTGATGGGATTGAATTGGAATCCCCTGGTATGTTTCTAACTCTACCGTTTGAGGTAAGTAAGCTTGAGCATGTCCCGAATTGCACATCTCTTCCCTCTCTTACTCCCACTCTTTATTTTAACAGTGATCACTTTTCAGTTAAGTTTCAACACTTGAGAATAACTGTGTATTGATTACAGTATTCAACCAAAAGTATTAAGTAGAACAAATAAACAAAAAAAATACTAAGAGGGATAATGTATTAAGTTTTAACCTGTATGCCTGCCTACTTCAATAGGAGTTAAGAAAAGTGAAGCAGGTAGATCCATCTGAATAAAACTAGTAACAAACCAATTCAGAAATCATACTGAAACAATCCCATGTTATTATTTTTTTCTCATACTATCTTGTCCTCATGTGTAACTAGGTGGCCTCTCTCTGTAATCATTCAGGAAAACAGATTGACTAAGCAGCCATCACTTCAAACATTCCCCTGAGTACAATACTCAGGGGAAAGGAATTCTAGAAAGGTCTTTGGAAGTCAATTAAATATTCTGACCCATATGAAAATAAATCAGTTCCATAACACACTGGCAAGAAGTTCATGTCTCATTCCCTGTACTCAACACAAGGACTATGTACATGTTTCTATATAGTGAAAATGAGGAGAACTGAAACCTTTTGTGAAAAATCACTGTTTTGAATTGAATTGGGTACTCCTTAAAGGTTTGTTGAAACCTTTAGCCACTGTGAATGTGACCTTATTTAAAACTTCAGTTTTTAAGATATAATGAAGCTAACATGAGATCAATAAGGTAGGTCTTCATCCACTACAACTGATGTCCTTAGAAGAAGAGGGGTATTTGCACACAGGGACATGCAGAAAGAACATGACTGTAAAAAATGGAAATAGAAATTGGAGTCATGTATCTACCACGCAAGGAGTGTCACAGATTGGTAATTGTCACCAAAAGTTAAGAAAATCATGAAAGATTCTCTCTCAGAACTCAGAAGGAACTAACTCCATCCACTTTGAGTTTGCACTTTTAGCTCCTGGAACTACAAAACAGGAACTGTATTGTTTTAAGCAACCCAATTTTTAGTAGTTGATTATGGTAGGCCATGGAAACTATGTAAGCACTAATGCTTGTCAAAATTCATAAAATGATAAAGTGCCAGGAGCAGATAATGGGTAACCATTAGTGAAATTCTTTAAGAGGGGTCTGTTTAAGCAAAAACATGGAGAAGTGAGGAGTGAGCCTTGTTAAAATCTGAGGAAATATGCACTTAATGTCAATTACCCTAACATTCATGTTACATAAGGCACAATATATACTTGGATCTGTAAATTATATTTTGCAAGAAAGTCTTTGCTAGGACTTTGCAGATTTGTAACTTCCAGGAGGGCACAGGACAAACTACATTTAATTTGCTTTTCTCAAACAATCCATTGCATTGCTGTATTACTGGTTAATTATTGCATGTTTAAATCAAAAAATTCTATCAAATTTAAGTGGAGGTCTAGCTCCTAAATTTCAAAATTATATTTCTTATAAGAGAAATGCTCCTCATCTGCTCCTTAACAGCACATTAGACTTTAGATATCATTGTATTATATAATTATATTTGATTTAAAGGACTAAAATAGCTTAAATCATATGTTCATGTAGTACTTAAAATAATCTGCAAAAACCATATAAATACAGACATATATGGTATAGGAAAAGCAGATGAAAGGAAGGTTAAGGCAGAACTTATATAATTTATTAGTAAAGATTATGTTTTCCCACATTTTCTTGCAGATTTGTGGGGAAAAGCCTCAGAACTAAATTTCAACCTGAGGGAATCTCTCCTAATTATTGGTGAGCTATGGAGCATGTGAAAGCATCAGCTTAGTGTTTTATAATTTCTTGGGAGTCAAATTTATCAAATGGTGTTAGAGATCATGTTTTTAAAAATTTGAGCAAAATTATAATCATACAGGCTGATCTCATGAAGAATCATGGACTCTTCGAAAGTAGGAAAAAGATTAATTCATGTGTGGTTATTGGAAATTTGGCTAACTTATTATCAAATAATTCATGCTATTACAGTCTTTGTTTATATAAATACAGTGCTGTATTTCAGTAAGAACATGTTAATGTCACCAGCTATCTCAGTTAGTACTAGTCAACCAAACAACATTTGCAATACAATTGTTCCTAGGCCCCGGTGACAACACAGTTGGCTTTTAGAAAAATAGGTTGAGTTATTATTTTTGATTTTGTTTTTTGATTTCATTTATATGAAAATAAAACTGATTTCCAGAAATTAGTTCAAAAATCTCTTGCAAATGTGTACAATTTAAAAAAAAATAAGTGTGCAATTCCTTTTTGGGTTAGAGTTTTCCATAAAACATTCTATTTGTGGTGTTTGTTATTTTAGTGTCTATTGTTATTATTTATCATTATTATTTTTATAGTTGAATACTCTTACAGTTATAAATAAAACCAAATTTTGTTGGTAGCAGTCCTCTGGGAAAATAGGTTGTTTAGGGCAATTACTAAACAAGTAATTAAAAACAAGCAATTACTGGGGTAATTACTCAAGAAGTGTTACTATACTGCAACGAAGCTTTACCTTTGAGTTATACATGATGTCATTTTGTTTCTATGGTAGTACCATAGAAGTCACAGTTCTTGGTATTCATCATCTTCCCTGAAATATGGGCTTTATTTTTGGTCTGCTTCATCCAAAAAATATCACAGATGTGACATGTATCATTTCTAAGACTATCTTAAAAATGCCTTATAGTTTTTACTTTTATAGCCTTGAGAACCTGCCTCTGTATATGAAATCCTTCCTTCTTGCTAGAGAGACCAGTTGATTGGAGAAAAGTTTAGAAAGGTAAGGGAAATCCAACAGCTACAGCAGTCTGCTGACTCAAGAGTGCATGTACACATATGAGTCACTACTGGCTTCAGAAGAAGTAGCCTGCTGAGTTATAATTATTCAATCATGAGTAAATATAGAGTTGTTTGGAACTTCTACTTAAAAAGGTGGGTTGTCATACAGCAATAGACCATTAAAATACTTACACTGTGGTATTTGGGTCTTATACACATATACTCCATTAGCCTGATAAAATCCTGAGTGGAATTTAGTACTATGCTTTGAATGAACTAGTGCATTATTGTGGTATAGCAAACTGGTTGATGAAAGTATTCCCATTCTTCAACAGAACAGTATCTTCACTCATTTAGGCTCATCAAAGAAAGGATTCTGGCTCTTTTTCTAGGGCAAACTCATGGAATAGGAAATGGTCCACAGTGCCTTCTACTAACATTTGAGCTACTGGAATCCACTCAAAGAATGATTGTTCTTTGGATAGTTTTGGTAAATGCCATATTCCATTGGAAACCTTATGCTTTCCATATGTCAGTTTCCACATATTCCTGGAGTGTCAAGAACCACTGTCTAAGTAAATGATCAAGATTTTATTCTCTCCTTTGTCTTGGGTTTTCAGTCTTGACCAATGACCAGAAGCATCATTAAAACTCCATACACTAATATTTCAGGTGAATCTACATCATCCAGGGAGATTATCTCAGAGGGGAGCATATTAAATGAAACCTACTTTATTTACTTTAGAAAGAGGAAAATTACATTTAATTATTACCATAACAGAAGTTACCTTAAGAGACTTTATAGAATGGGTTTCCTCACTGATTGAAAACATAATGAAGAAAACTGAACAATTCAGATATGTAGTAGAAAGGACATTTTTCTTTAACCTCTCCACTTGCATAGTCAGTGATGAATGTAAAAGTAGTCAATCCAGTGAAAAATAGTGATCTGGTAGCTAGCAGGGAAAGTAGTAAGAAGGATGTAAAAATTGTTTATTTTCAATGTGTGTGTGTATCTTAAACTCATTAGACATGAGTTTTACAGAAATTTTTGAACAGCAATGTATGGAAAATAAATTTTTTAAAAGATTTATTTATTTGAAAGGCAGAGTCACAGAGAGACAAAGACAGAGACAGATGCGGGGGAGGGAGGGAGAGAAAGAGAGAGAGAGAGAGAGAGAGAGAGAGAGAGGGAAAATCTTCCATCTGCTGGTTCACTCCCCAGATGGCTGCAAAAGCCAGAGCTGTACCTATCCAAAGCCAGGAGTCAGGAGCCAGGAGCCAGGAGCCTCCTCTGGGTCTCCCACTTGGGTGCAGGGATCCAAGGATTTGGCCCATACTCTACTGTTTCCCAAGGCTGCAGCAGAGAGCTGGATCTGAAGTGAATCAGTTGGGACTCAAACTGGTGCCCATACAGGATGCAGTCACTGCAGGTGGCATCTTTACTCACTAAGCCATAGCACCAGCCCCGGAAAATGATTCTTACAGTAACCTTTGAAAAACAGTAATAGGAGGGGCTGGCACTGTGGTGTAGCAAGCAAAGGTGCTGGTTCAAGTCCTAGCTGCTCTACTTCCAATACAGCTCCCTGCTAATGCTCCTAGAAAAGAAGGGAAAATGGCACAAGTACTTGGGCAACTGCATCATATGGGAGACCCCAAAGAAGCTCTCTTGGCTCTTGGTTTGGAATGGCCCAGCTCTGGCCACTGCAGTCTTTTGGGGCATGAACCCAGAGGATGGAAGCCCTCTTTCTTTCTGTAACTCCACCCTTCAAATAAATAAATAAATCTTTTAAAAAGTTATATAAAATTCAATGAAAAAAAGTGGAATTTTTATAATTTTTCAAAACCAGAAATCTATGTGAGGAGTAGCATAGGCAAAATAAAGAAGCAAATGACTTTTTTTTTTTTTTGACAGACAGAGTGGACAGTGAGAGAGAGAGACAGAGAGAAAGGTCTTCCTTTGCTGTTGGTTCACCTTCCAATGGCCGCTGCGGCCAGCGTGCTGCGGCCAGCCCAATGCACTGATCCGAAGGCAGGAGCCAGGTACTTCTCCTGGTCTCCCATGGGGTGCAGGGCCCAAGCACTTGGGCCATCCTCCACTGCACTCCCTGGCCACAGCAGAGAGCTGGCCTGGAAGAGGGGCAACCGGGACAGAATCCGGTGCCCCGACCGGGACTAGAACCCGGTGTGCCGGCGCCACAAGGCGGAGGATTAGCCTAGTGAGCCGCGGCGCCGGCCGAAGCAAATGACATTTTAAAAACACTTCTTTCAAGTTCACTTTCAGATTTGTTTTATGGAGTTAAATATATAGAAATGTGGGAATTTGATAAATTCCTATTTTTTCCTGATTCAAAAAGGGGAAAAATAATATTCTTTATTTTAAATGAAACTAACAGGAACAACATGAACAACTTGTTGAGTACTCCTTGTCTTAATTGATGCAGGTTCTATAACAAATTACCATAGATTGGGTTCTAACGCACCATTTATTTCTGTAAGCTGAGAATATCTGAGGCTGGGAAGACTAAGATCAAAGTACAGGCTATTTTCTGCCCTTGGTGAATGCTATTTTCCTGAACTACAAAGCATCCTATTATGGACACACATGGCAGGGAACAGAATTAGAAACAAGTTTTCTTGTCTGTTCCTATACCTTCAAGAATATCAACACAACAGCTCTACCCTCTTGAACTAATTACAATTAGCTTTTTATACTTACAGGATCTACATCCACAGATTCAACTAACTAGGGGCTGAAAATATTTGAAACAAATTGCATCTGTACAGAACACATACATATTTTTCATTTATTGTCATCATTCCCTAAATGAAACAGTACAATTACATAGCATTTTCATTGTATTAGGTATTCTAAGTAATGCAGAGATTTTAAAATGCACAACAAGATATGTGTAGGCTCTGTACATATACTATTATATATATGAGACGACTTGAGCATCCATGGTTTTGGTAAGTGCAGGGTCTGTAATCAATCCTCCATGGATATGGAGAGAGAACTCTACCTCCCAAAAACCCTATCTCCAAATACCATCACATGGGAAAAAAGGGTTTCAACCTGCAAGTTGTGTTGGGCACAAACATGCAGTCTGCAACACTCATATTAAGATGATTCTTTGGATCACATAGTGTTCATTTATTTGTACATTTTTAATGCTAATTTCCAAAGAACTGATGATAAACAAATAAAAAGTATGCACTGAGGTGGTGGGTATACAATATCACTTTAGGAAAAAACAAGATAGGAAACATTTATATAGTTTGCCCCTACCCTTGAGAAGCCCAATTTCTGGAATGGCAGCTCAAATAAAATCCCTCACATACTTGAAGGAATTTGTTCTCTTGTTTGTAGTGCATTTAATGAGATGGTTAACTTATGAATAGACATCTATTAGGACACAGTATAATAAGATGGGAAAGGATTTTGAAAGCTTATGCTAAATCCGTCCAAATTTCATGACTTTAGGGATGGACAAGTCATGAGTGAAATAGTTAAAACTCTCATTGTCTGTCCAGGACAAATAAAGTGCTTCATAGTTGATGGTAAAAACCAACATACAGGCCGGCACCGCGGCTCAATAGGCTAATCCTCCGCCTTGTGGCGCCGGCACACGGGGTTCTAGTCCCGGTCGGGGCACCGGATTCTGTCCCAGTTGCCCCTCTTCCAGGCCAGCTCTCTGCTGTGGCCTGGGAGTGCAGTGGAGGTTGGCCCAAGTGCTTGGGCCCTGCACCCCATGGGAGACCAGGAGAAGTACCTGGCTTCTGTCATCGGATCAGCACGGTGCGCTGGCCGCGGCGGCCATTGGAGGGTGAACCAACGGCAAAGGAAGACCTTTCTCTCTCTGTCTCTCTCTCTTACTGTCCACTCTGCCTGTAAAAAAAAAAAAAAAAAAAAAAAAAAAAAAAAAAAAAAAAAAAAAAAAAAAAACAACAAAAAACATATAGTCAATACTTCATCATTCCCAGTGCTGCCTTATTTAGTGACAAAGTGTCTCTCCTTGACCAACCCTTAGTCATGCTCTTCCCAAGGAGGCCTTTAACTGTTTCTGAATTCAGGTGATTAAAAGATACAGAAGAAAGAATTAATTTTGGGTGTTTTAGCCAGAATCTCATTCTTAGTCCTGATGCTTCTACTTCAGCGATTTTCCAACCACTGACATGACACCCACACCCCCATTCTCACTCTTTGGCTATAAATCTGCATGTATCCTTGTTGGTTTTGGAATTAAATCCAGTTCTATTCTGAAGACTCTTTTCATCTAATGCAAAAGTTGCTGAATAAAATCTACATTACTGCTTTCACTATGGTCCAACTCTGAGTCTTCATTAACATTAGCAGATATTTGTTGAGGCTAATTACAATAAATGATTTAAAGTATGAACTGTACATTTATTATTATACATACCAAGACCTCTTTCACTGATATATTTAAAGTACTTATTGGGTCCTATTATGTGCCAGAAACTATTCTAAAAATTGAAAATAAAATTTTAGAATTAGAAGAAGAGATTTGTTCTTAGTGGATATTTGTCACTAGTAATTCAACTCATTAACCAGGTTAAAAAGGATATCATCATCAATCATCTTTACTTTTGGTTCACAGTTCTTCCCCTTGAAATGGTAGATTTTATTTCTGTCAGTTAGTAACACAGTAAACACAAGTAAGTTGATTTGTTTTTTTTGTAGATAACCAGTGTTTTACTGTGTAAATGATACACATGCACACACACACATATACACAGTCATATATAGTTTATAGTTTTCCTTTGTGGTTCAAATATCCTTACAAAATCCAGGCAACAGTGGATCAGAGATCCTATCAGCTCATCATATGGCACCAGCAATTTGATCTCTAAAGAAGTTCAGGCAAATGCCAATATTTCCACTAATAACTTAAAAGCAATTTAACACACTACATTTCAGTATTATATTTAACATATTACATACAGTACTTTGAGAGTTTTCTGTATTGATTATTCATTTATGGTTTAAATCAACTTTTAGAATGATCCTGTTTATATCCACATATTTGTTTGTCTGAGATAGCAAAATACAAAATGATGCCCAAGTAGAAAATATAAATTGTGTTCATGTTAAATCTGATATAGAATGTCAGCTACCTTCAATTCAGCACAATTTCCTAAAAATTGAGGAGACTGCACACAATGTTCTTGTTATATTAACCAAGACAAGTAAGTCATTTTGCCCTGCTTGTAAATAATTTAAAATGCTACTTTGGCAATAAAACAGAAGAAATATAATATGAAGTTAAAGGCAAGTTTCTGTGAGTTTTTTCAAAAACAAAGCATAAATATGGTCAGCAGTTTTCAGATATATCTTCAGATTTACTGCGGCCGTATTTTTACTCTTTTTTGCCACTGGGGTATTTCATTGTATAATTTTTAGAGTGTTTTAATTAAGAGTAGCACATAGTTATCAGGATGAATTTAGCTGTTGCAAAACGTCCCTTTGCCTTTTATTATTTTTGATCTTTACAGGACAGGATTTAACTCACAGGTGAAAATGATTTGCTAGTGTGTCCATGAATCAAGGTCAGTCAGCCTTCTTTTAAAAACCACCTGGTGTTTCACAGGTGAAATGTAGTGCCCCAGAGGGCTTGACCATGCTGAAGGATGGATAAGAATTTCTTTGACTCTGTCATTCAACTTTCACCACTTTGGTTGATTTTTTTCTAAACTGCCAGATGGTATTTGATTACATAGATCATAAAGAATAATTGATATGTAATCATGCACCTAATGCTTTTTTTGTCCTTATTTCGCATGGGACACAAAGATTGGTGCTTTCATCATAATGAAGTTAGAAGTACTAAGTCGGAGGAAATGACCTTTCCCTGCTCTGAATTAGAATGAAGAATTTAAGTGAAATGCAGGAATGTTCTTAAAATCTACTAACATTTTTAAACAGATTGATTATTTTCCCACCTTAGAGGCATTTCAAAGTCATTTGATACTCCTTGAATTGGTAGAAAGGAGATCAAGAGGATGATGAGGTAACAAAGGACTCACTCATTTCCTTCCTATTTATTCCATCTTAATCATATTTTATTGCCAATCTTCCTGCAAACATTTCTCTAAATCAATATTTACTAAATATCTTTTAAGATGTAGCACCACAGATAGATTTATAATGATGACTCACACATGGCCATGACTGGCAAGGTCATATTCTAGTGAGGAAGACAGACATGTGAACAAGCAGGTTCAATGGAGGACAGGGACATGTGCATGGTCTGGTGCAGCCTAATATTAGTCTGGTTATTTGTGCCTGGATATGGTTTATATTGAGCAACACTGACCAACAAAACATCTGGCAATCATGGAAAGTTCTATACTGGCATTGTCCTGCTATTTTCTTAAATGCTAAGATGTCATATTTGTGGGTAATATGTCCTGAATCCTCACTGGGCATTTAAAATGTGCTATTATCTGAGGCAGCCTATGGCCTAGTGGGTAAGACACCATTTGGGATGCTCACTCTGTTCTCATTTGTGGCTCCCTGCTCCCTGGGAGGCAGCAGGCAATGGCTCAAGTAATTAAGTCTCTTCCACCTACATGGAAGACTCAAACTGAATTTTTGGTTACTGGCTTCCGACTGGTCCAAACATAGCTGTTTTAAGTATCTGAGGAGTGACCAGTGAATGGGCAATCTCTCTCTGCCTTTCCCTCTGTCTCTCTGGCTTTCAAACAAATTAAATAAAATTAAAAATTAAAATTAAAATTAAAAATTAAAATAAAATTAAATAAAAATAAAAAACAAAAATAAAATGTGCTATTATGACAGAGGATCGAATTGTCATCCCATTTCATTTTAATTAATAATTTTTTTTTTTTTGACAGGCAGAGTGGACAGTGAGAGAGAGAGACAGAGAAAGGTCTTCCTTTGCTGTTGGTTCACCCTCCAATAGCCGCCGCGGCCGGCACGCTGTGGCCGGCGCACTGCACTGATCCGATGGCAGGAGCCAGGTACTTATCCTGGTCTCCCATGGGGTGCAGGGCCCAAGCACTTGGGCCATCCTCCACTGCACTCCCAGGCCACAGCAGAGAACTGGACTGGAAGAGGGGCAACTAGGACAGAATCTGGCACCCCGAGGGGGACTAGAACCTGGTATGCCGGCGCCGCTAGGTGGAGGATTAGCCTAGTGAGCTGTGGCACTGGCCTTAATTAATAAATTTAAACCAAAGGAGCCACATGTGGATAGTGGCTACCATATTGGACCATGCAACGTTAGAAGACTGTGTGTAAGTTGAATTCCTTTATCCCTGTTTTCATTTATTTTATTTTCATCTGTCTGTATCCGAAGCCAATATGAACTATTTTTTTAAAGAGGTGTGACACTCTTGACACTGACATTGAGAGAAACATAAACCAAAGAACACCTGGTAGTTTCCTGCACAGGAATAAAAAGGCAGATCAATGGAACAAGACAGAAAATTCAAAAATTACCCACGAATATAATAAACTTAGCTTATGATAAAGGTGATATTTTATATCAGATGGGAGAAAATGATGGATGTCTTAATGAACGCTCTGGGGACAAATGGCTAGTCATTTGCAGAGAATAGTAACATTAGACTCATACTGCACATCATACATAATAGTAAATGCCAGATAAATTAAAGCTTTAAATGTGAAAAATGAAACCATTTCTGGAAGAAAATGTTATTGAAAAAGAATCTAATCCTAGTATAATATACCATATGCAACCAGACAAGAAAACAAAACAAATGGCCGGCGCCGCGACTCACTAGGCTAATCCTCCACCTGCAGCACTGGCACCCCAGGTTCTAGTCCCGGTTGGGGCGCCAGATTCTGTCCCAGTTGCTCCTCTTCCAGTCCAGCTCTCTGCTGTGGCCCGGGAAGGCAGTGGAGGATGGCCCAAGCACCCGCATGTGAGACCACGAGGAAGCACCTGGCTCTTAGCCTCGGATCAGCACAGTGTGCTGGCTGTAGCAGCCATTTGGGGGGTGAACCAACAGAAGGGAAGACCTTTCTCTCACTATCTAACTCTGCCTGTCCAAAAAACAAACAAACAAACAAAACAAACAAGAAAGTAAACAGAACAATACTAGGTAAATTTTAAAACATTTCATCCTTTCCAAGTGTGATATTAAGTCAATCTACACAAAAATTGAAAACAGTTGAAGCATATATAGCAGACATTTCAACATTTCAAAGTTCTTACAACTTGGTAAATATACATAAATTTATTAATGGACAAAATCTTGAGAAAAATTTCACAAAAAGGAATACAAAATTCCAGCAAACCTAGGGAAAAGTTTTTAATCTCAAAAACTTTTTTTAAAAAAATAGAACAGTGGTCCATAGCAGTACCCCTGCTTATTGTTATTTTGAAGATTAAAGAGCAGATAAATGTAAAACATGGAGAACATGGTCTCATACAATGTAAGGTTTCCCTGGACTTTAGCTATTATTTTGTGTATATTCTTTGAGTTTCTTCTACTTGTTCATTTAGAAATACTACTGAGTACAGACTACACTACAGGTTTTATTCTAGGAATTAGGCATAGAATATGAGCAAAACAGACAAAGTGCTTGTCCTCATGGAACTTAAATATATCCTCAAAGTCAACATAACAACAAAAATATACATAGAATAAATTTAGGATTGTTTCAGGTCCATGAGTTTAGTTGCAGATAGAAGAGAGGAATTGATTATTTTTCAATACTTAGAAATACCATTGTAAGAATTCAACCAAAGACATAATTCATTGAGTGCTTCCTCTCCAGTTTTAATCACAGTTATGAAAACCCTAGATTCCCTAAATGAGTGCACTTTTCACTTCACTATATTGTGTTGGAGTGCTTTCTTTTGTCAATTCAGAAGAGCATGAGGTTGTAATTCTAAAAGTTGTTCTCACAATGGAGTCTTCAAGGGGATTAATCAAGGCATTACAAACCATGCTGCAATGTTCTGATACAGGGATGCAGGATGTCTTTAGCCAAAACCTCTGGGAGACTGTCAGGAAAGCAAATGCACCTAGGATTTTCAGGAATGCACATGGGATGGACAGCTGACACCAACTCAAAGATACCAATCTTACGATGGTACAAAGATAGAGGTCAAGGGCCCATTCAGTGCCCTTGAGTAACTGCTTACTGACTGAATTGTGATTATTAGCAAGGAAAAGGTGATATAGGAGAATGTTATGAGTAATCAAAAAGGGGAATGAAAGTTTATAATTAACTGAGGGGTCTTTTTTTTTTTTTTTTGACTATATAATCTATCTAGTAAATACTCCACAGAAGGCCTGGGATCTTACCTCTAGCAAATTGTTTTGTGGTGGAGGTCTTTATTTTTTAATTATTAAAGTTGTGGTAGGGGCCTCCATAAGGTCAGACAAAAAAAAAAAATAAACTTATTCTGGAAATGGAACGTGGCCATTATCTACTTGCCTATGAATCCTTCAACTGTAGCTATTATCTTAGCTTATATGTAACCATTTCAGGTTCGGTGTGCAAGTACAGAGCATTAATCTTTACCAGACAACATACAATAACTACCTACACATGCACAGTATATCAATTCCTGCAGCCTTCATGTAACATTGGAATACCCAATCAAATGTATGCATGTAGCCATTTAAGGGAGACAAAGAAGCTAAAACCATATATCCCTCTTTGTTCAGGGCTCAGGCTTTTGGATAAGAAATTCTACCTGGGCCATATGCCGGCATAAATAATAAAGGACTACTTCCTGTTAAAAGGCCTTGGTGTCTTGCCTCGGTACACAAATCCCACTACAGTTCCAGTAAACTACTTGGACCATACAGGAATCCAATTGCTAATACTGGCTTCATTTGCACCACCCTCCATCAAGTCAAGGGTAATGATAAAACTATCTGATGGTCCTATTACTTTTAGGCACAGTGTCAAGGTTCCTGATGAATCCATTGTGCTCTAGAGATTAGCAAATGGTAATTGTTCTGACACAGACTATCATGTTTTACAACTGAGTAAAAACTTTAATGATTTCATGAGTGGTTTTTTTGTGTTCTTTAAAATTGCAATTTTCTGGTTTAGTAAAATATGAGCTCCAGTTTTCATCAAATTTGATTTATTCAACATACTTGCTCTGAAAGATAATTACCTTTAAAATATTTACATAAATATTCAAAAAGTAAGGTATCAGCATAATTTTAAAGAGGATATGTGATCTTACACAAATATACTATCTTTTATTCATTCCAAAACATTAATGGTATCCAAAAAATGACAAAGAAACATGTACATAAATGAAATTTAATATATGATGCATTCAATACTGATGAGTTCAAGGCATTCTAGGCCTTTGTAAGAGATAGGAATGGGGCAACCTTGCCTGAATGGGTCAATGAATAGCACACTTTCTAGCTAGAGAGATCATTATATGCTATCCAAGAAAATTAATATTATTTTGTGTGTGAGTTACTGAGAGAAGACTATTTAAACTAAATTCTAAGGTCTACATAAAAATCATGACCAAGATAAGCTAACATTTGAAAAGGTATAATGTGTAGGAATTAATGAATTTTGCTGTTGGTCAAAGAGCCTGGATCTTGTCTCCATCAATTGTCAATTTCCTTATCTAAACAAAGAAAGTGGGCACATTAATCAATATAACCTTAGGAGTATCGTAACACAAATTTTGTTTGGAGCTCTACACTAAGAGATTTTAATCAATTTTTAAAGATTATAATGGGTTTTTAATATGATAGTCATGTGCTGTTTGGAATTAATAATATCAGAATAGTAAATGATATCACAATTTAGAGTTTATGATTTTTTTTACACAATTTAGGCCATCTCATTATCACAACAACTGTAATGGAAGAAATCAACATAGAGAAATGCTATCCAGATGTTGTTTTGGTTAATACACAGTGATATATATTGGTAAAGTTAATATTATGACATTATTTTTATCATATTTATGCAATATATATTTAAGTAATTGCAGGTTGATAAACTAGTGCTCAAAAGATGCATGATTTGTAACATTGCTGATTTCTCTGGTTCAAATATAAACACCATGATTGATTTCAAGTGCCAATATTTTAACAACTGGCTAGTAAAATTTCTAAATACTTAACAATTGGTTTTCTTAAGCTAGTAACTATCTGGCTGTAGTACACTATTACAGGTACACATGTATTAGGGGTAGTATCATTCATAATAATAATTATTATTGGAGTAGGATAGAATAAACCTTTCCCGCAAGCTATCACATTCACTTATTTCTGCATTAAAGAAATTCTCAGGCCTTGGGAGCATTGCAGGTGAGAATTCCCAGACGGTGTAGTGTTAGTAATAGCAGAGACCATAACTCTTATTTTGATATATGCATTTTAAATCCCTCTACACAATTTCTGCTTTAAGAGTGTGGATGTTAACTATGTTTAATGTGAACAACTCATGTGGGTAGGAAGGAAATGAAAGATATTAGCAAAGGGATGAGAGCTATGAGTCTTCATTAGTGACTCAGACCTACCCTGTGGTTAACAACAATCTGTTACAGAAGTCTGTGAGTTAGAGCCAGCTTTATCACCCTCTTCTTCTCTAAGGATGTGACTGAAAAGTTAAATAACTTTACAAGGTCACATAAGAAGAAACTGTCAAAGTGGTATAGAAGTCTATGTATTTAACTTTCATTATTAACAATCCTATTCTGGTCATGAGAAGTCATAGGGTACAGTACTACTGATTATCATGTAATTATCCCCAATGTAATTTTTATTCCACACATATGAGCCTGAAAGTGAAACAGTGACAACACCTCAAATTTTAGAGCTTTGATATGATCCAATAGTTTTTTGCTAGTTGATGTCCTATTCTCAAACATGTTAAGTATTTACTAATTCAACAAACATTGTGTGCTGAATTCTGTCAGGAGTTCAAGAATCAAGAACAAAAACTCAACATTTTAGAGACATACCTTTCAACAACAGGATAGCTGTAGGTTGTAAAGTAGATAAATTTACAAAGTGAATACATATAAGTGAGCTGGCTTTGCTTTACAGACTTGAAAAAGGGCCCTCAAAAGTCATGGATTTAGGAATGAAACTTAGAAAATGCAGAAGTTTTCTTAGGTAGGAAGAGAGAGTTCCATGAATGATTTATGTAAGGCATAAATGATAAGTACATGGTTAGAACAAAGAATTCCTGTGGGAAGGAATGGGTTGGAGAGCCAGTGTGGTTTTGAAGATTTTATATCACATTAAGGATCTGCCTTAATTTCTAAGCTATGAAGAGACGTCAGAGAAGAGTGAAATCATCCCATTTTTTCCATAAGCACTCCAATATTTCCTTTGTTGCATATTTTGAACCATATGCCTTCTATAGATACACATATGATTCTATGCTTTCCCTCAATGCTAAGGCTATAGGTGTGATGCTATTGTTTTAGCAATAGCCTTCTAGGGGCTGGTGCTGTGGTGCAGTAGGTTAACACCCTTGCCTGATGCGCTGGTTTGAGACCTGGCTGCTCCACTTCTGATCCAGCGCTCTGCTATGGCCTGGGAAAGCAGCAGAGGATGGCCCAAGTCCTTGGACCCTTACATTCATGTGGGAGACCAGAAAGAAGCTCCTGGCTCCTGGCTTCAGAACAGCACAGCTCCGGCTGTTGCGGCCAATTGGGGAGTTAACCAGTGGATGGAAGACCTCTCTCTCTCTGCCTCTCCTCTGTGTAACTCTGACTTTCAAATAAATAAATAATTCTTTTTTTAAAAAAAAGGAATAGTCTTCTAATTTTTGACAACCCACTTAATTTTGATTAAAAATAAATCATGGGCAGCAGTGAAGGTGGGATGGAATCGAGAAATATTTGAAACAGAGAACCCATTCTATTCTATGCTTCTGCAATTTTCCTAACAATAAATAATGTTGGCTCAAATATATCACCTATAAGAGGACATAAGAGAGGTCAGGCATTAGCAAAACTCTTCCAGGGTGACAGGATATATTGACCAACATATGTAGGGTTTGAGACTCTAGAGGGTTAATGACAGATATAACAGACAACGGTAGCATATTTCTGAACTTGGAAAAACAGCAGTAATGAAAAGGTTGTGATATTAAAATATGTATTTTGATTATTTGTGAGGCAAACATGTAGTGTTAAATATATAATTATTATTTAGTCTTCTAGAAGTCACACATTGTATCAATGTCTCCCTTCAAAAGGTACTTAATCTTCTATTTATAAATTAAGTTGAATATTTTGTTTGATTAATATTTATAATGTGAAGTTAAATTATCAAATTGCATGTTTATGTGTACCCTAATTGAGCAGCAAGTAGATCCAATATGTAATTAACTTAATGGATTTTGCTATTAAATGAGGCTGCCATTAGTTAAAGAACAAAGGAAAGATCAATTACTTAATACTGTGAGGGTTTTTACTATAATTATGTGAGACCAAGTGAAATTTTAGGCTAGGTTTTCTGTGAATGAATAACTATACAACTCAAACTATAAATAACTATGCTGTGTTAATTATCTACAGACACAACTCAGCAGAAGCATAATTTTTACCTTATCTTTTGGACTACATTACCCAGAAAATTAAACCACTTATGTTTTAATCTTGCCTTGCTTTGTCTCCCTCCAAAATCAACTCCAGTAAACACTTGCAATTATGCATTTCAGATTGGTCAGGAGGACTGATAAAACTGTGTGGCGACTTCGTTAATCAGAAAAGTCTCTGGATACACTTTATTTCACTCTGAGCCAGATCTAGGTTGTTCTGCGTTGAAGCGAACATTGGTTTAAGAGGCAGAGTATTTAGGCTGTAGTATCAGCTGCATTGCTAATTAGTGTAAGAACTTCGTCAAAGTAAAAGCTGTGTGAATTGTAATTACCTCACGTCTAACTTATGATCCTGCTTTACCAATTCTACAGAGATTTTGCCGCCACAGCCACCACATAATGAACGCAGGTGGAATTCTAAACACAGGGATACGCTGTTCGAACCCATAGACCTAATACAAACTGATGTATCACAGCTACAGAGAGGAGTACTTGCAACAATCTTGTCATTTCTGTGGCCACTTTTCTTTTTTCTTGCCTAGTATCTGCCCTTGAATCTGCATAGTTCCAAAAAAACTTCATTTTTTGAAGAAAAATTGGCTTTCAACTCCCTCCCAGTGCTTCTGCGGGTAGTCGAGAACCAGACCTTTAGCATCTACAGGAGCCGCTGTTTACGGTTTCACTTGCCCCAAAATACACAACTGGCGGCCTCAAATTCTCTTCGATGTGAACGTTCACTAGCCTTCTACTACCCCGCGGTTCTCACCGGGAACTCCAGAATGAGAACCGCCAGGCTGCCTGGTGCCGGGGCTTCCTCGAGGACATCTTTTCCGGGGCTGCAGACCCAGCAGGGGCCTCGCGGGCGGGCAGCGTCTCACTTACGGGAAGCTGTGAGGAGGCCTGCGATGGCGTTCCCAGCAGTCCGCCAAGCCCAAGAGCCTCTCGCCTGGCTCTCCCAGGCCTCGCTTGGCGTTGAGCAGAATCATTCTGGTCTCGGTTAGGTCAGCCTGCACTTTAGTCGTGGGTTCCGCTTTTCGGGATTTCCGCTCTCTACTGAGGTGACCAGGAAGAGCTGTGCACCGGCTTGCAGCAGGCAGTTTATCCTGCGGACCTGCTGGGAGACTCTGTCTGGCACCTTCTCCAGCAAGGTGAAGGCCCCGGGACAGCTACACACTGTCTTTAGTGACCAATCCTGCAAGACTGTCCTGCGGACGCAGACGTGGCCCAGGTACCCTTGTTCTTTGGCAGAAGCTCTGGTGCCTTTGGCCGAGAGCTCCACAGCCAGTTGAGTTGGCTCGTGAAGGTTGTGGATTCCTGGACACTGGAGCTCTGGAAGTAGCTGAAGAAGCCTGGGGCTTTCCATTGCAGTGGACCCCGAAGACTTGCGGTTCCCAGCTGGCTGCCCCTCGGGCTTCTGACCAGATAGGGGATAAGTTAAAACTATGTTACCTTATTCCCTAGACCCCTTTCAAGACCAAAAGTCCAATCCTTTAGAAACCTTTCTGACAACTACTGGGGGCTCATTTGTCTCTGTTATATAGCAACTGAATTCATAGTGTTAGACCCTCTGAGTGAGGATGCTAACACATCGAGAGGCACGCCCCAAAGACTCAGAGTCCAGACCAGCTGATGCCAAAGCAAGAGGATTTATTCAGCGTCTGCGCAGACGGGCCTCCTGAACTCTGGAGTCCAGAGAGCGCCCCCAGCACAGAGCCACACGGTTTATATACCCGCATCGACCAATCAGAAGCACTATAGTGTCCATGCACACAGCAATCCGATCCGTGAGCTGATCATGTGAAGGGCATGCGTCCTCTATCCAATCAGCTACGGGATCACATGGGAGGCATGCACACAGCAGTCCAATCCGCGAGTTGTTCATGTGAAGGGCCTGCGTCTTCTATCCAATCAGCTGCAGGGTCACATGGGAGGCACGCACCTCGTTGCCATTTTGTTGTTTACTTCTTCAGCAGTTCCTTCCTCTGTCAGTTTCATCTTGTTCACCCTGAGGGGGACAGCTTCTGGCTCTCTTCCTTCCCCTGGAGGGAGAGCAGCGTCCCGCTTCCCACACCGTTATTTGAGTACTAGGAGGTATACAAACTGGGTTAGGTCTTAGCACAGCCAGGCACAAGTGTTGCAGCTAGCTAAGCATAGGGTCCCTTATTTTTATAGCTGCACCTAATGTTAGCTTTGGGGAAAAAGTTTAGGGCTATAATTTTTAAACTTTAATTTTATTTGGCGCAAAGGTGACTTCTTCTTTTTAATAGTGTTAGCTTAAGTCACTCCATCTTGGTTTGATTTTTAAGGTTCTTCAATAGCAACCAAGTTTAGCTTGTTATATAGATTATGTGGCAGTCGAGATTCATGTGATAGTAATAAACAATCATGATATTAAATGATTGAGTACTTCTTTGGCACTGCAGATTTTAAGTGTATTAACTAATTTATTTATTTTTCCTAAAATCTGTGTTGTTGTTGAAAATTTTCCACTCTTCATCCACTGTCTGAAGGGGTGAAGTTTATCTGTCGACTCGGGGCTGGGTCCTGTGAATGACTTTAGCCAAGAGAATTTAAGCAGGTGTGGTACAATCTAAGGTTTGAAAGGTGCTGGTGTGGTTGGGCTTGTTTGTTCCTGTAGGCGGGGCTTGCTTGTTCCTGTAGGCCGGCCTTGTGGTCCCAGTGCCAGGATGATGGAAAGAAAAAAACCATCCTAGAGGAGCTGTTTCCAGCTGCTTCTCCTCTAACCTTCCAATTCCAGCTAGCCACAGAAGTGTGAGTTAAATAGCTATTTCTTGTACACCAAATAAGATTTTGTGGTTGTTATATGTCATTTTTGTATTAGCATTAGCTGACACAGTATTGTTATCCTCATGTAATTGTTGAGGAAGTTGGGACATAGAAAGATTAAGAAGTTTGCATAGAACTGCACTGATTCAAATGGACAGAGCTGGAATATGAACCTTAGAATCCAGCACCAGTACACATAAAGACCAAGAAATTGGTGCATAATATTTGAATTCTGTTCCTCTTGCTGTATGTATACAAACTCAGCAAGTACAAAAGGTATGTTCATTGATTTATTTTTCTGTCTTTAAATACCATTGTAGTGATAAAAAAATTTCCATTAATCTGGGTTTCACTACAAGTCCTGTCTTCCATGTTTTATAAGTAATGATTTTTAAGTCTTCAGAAATCTTGAAGATTGAAAATGCCGTTGTACATTTACCTCTCTTTAATTGCTTCAGTAGTTTTAGAGGTGAAAAACTTCGGATTAATCACTTTCCTCATTTTATAGATGAGAAAGAGTTAATAGCTTGTCTGTGGACAAGCAATAAACTATTATTAAGGCAAGTGCTAAAATATGGGCACCTATGCCTTTAATCCAGCTTGCTACTAAATAAATCACATGGATTTTCAATGTCCATGTAAATTGTACTAAGGGCTAACTCTATTCAGAGCTTGAGAGGTAAATTATGAAGAATAAGAAGTGAGAAACTACAGGAAGGAAATTCAAGTGATGATTAAACACAATGAGAGTGTCTGTCAAATGTTTTCTCATCTACTACCAACAAAATCGTGGTAGAAATATTAGAAAAGTGCTTCACTGAGGCATTCATTCGCCTTTTCAAGGTCACACAGCCAGTAAATTGAGGGCCTCAGTTTTCATATACATTTGAGTAGTGTACTGAACTTCTCTTCCTGTTTTTTAGGCATTGCTTATTTTCCAAGTTACTTAAAATTCCCAAGACTTCATTTCTGCGTTTGTTTAAAAGGAAAAACAAGATAAAAAAGATTATTATCTATCTTGTAATATTTTTGTGAGAATGAAATTGGAGAATGAATGTGCAAGTGCTTTTAAAATCATATTGTGCTGCACAAATGTTAGATATTATTTATATCCTCTTAAAGTAGGCATCATCACCAGGTTTTACCATCACATTTAGCACTGAAAGGCAGTCAAGCATTACAGAGTTCTGTTCTGACACGGGAAAGATAACAGCAGGCTAAAATGAATGCTCCCTAATCCCTATGCACTCATCCATGGTTACAGTGAATTGATAATAATCCTACGATTTTTCCACTGTTTACTAGCATCAAAAGTCTGATGAACGAGTAAAGCTATTCAGCCCCAAGCAGCATTTATCTGCAGAGGTCCATGTCTTTTAGCTTACAAAGTTGTAAAAACAACCTGCCAAGATGAAAGACGTAAAATATTGCCTTTCATTTATTTATAGTTATCCTGCACTGCAGAAATACTGGCTTTGAGCATCCATGATGATAGAACACCTGGTAGCCACTGTTAAGTGTGAAAGTAAAGATTTTGTCAACTCGGGATGGGGTTTACAGCAGTTTCTCTTTACCCAAGGGGAAAGAGTTTTAAAGTAAAGATGTTATTTTTGAGTGATTTGTTAGCTTCATTTATTTTTTGCCATCTTAGTTTCCAGATACTTATATGTGCTATCAAATAATACTTGTAATATTATTTTTAAAGAAGAGATATATTTTTATATTTTGAGGTAAATGTTATCATCTTATGGGGGAATTCTGTTGAGTGAAGACATTTTTCTAAGGATTAAAAAAGTCCTCATATTCCTAAATGTTTAAAATAAACAATAAGATGTAGGAAAAAGAGCAAATTATTAAAATTGTATTTGAAAATATCTCAAACAGTACAGTTAATTAAAAACTTTGTGGAGATGGACAAGTGTCGCCCTTCTGATAAACATTAAAAACCTGAGATTCAGAGATATCAGTTATTAATGTCAATCAACTATGAATTATTTGTCAGTAATTAAAGTATATGTGTGGAGAAGAAGGGCAGAGATTATATATATATATATATATCATTAGAGCACCTTCATTTAATTCATTGGGATGTTAGGTATTTCATAAGTGAATTCTCAGATAATGAAATGTTTATACCTTTATATCCCTACCACCCTAATCTTAAGTTTAGTGATTGGCAGAAAGTATAGTAAAGATGAATTGAGTTTTTACTTTATCTTTTGCTTGATAATTCAGTGTTATTACATGAAGCTCAGTGGCTGTGGTTCGAGAACAACTTCAGAATCTCATGAGAAGTTGACAGTTGTTTGTCCCTGAACCGAATGCTCTGCTTGAGTTTTTGTCTGTATTTTTCTAGTTTTCTGTTGCCTACTTTTTCTTTTTCTGTTGCCTACTTTCCCATGTGACTGTTTGGAAAAATAAGATTCCTTCCTTTCATTACCAGCTCCTGACTTTTCAAAGTAATGCAAATATTCTTAAGAGTTAAAGGTCTGAGGATTTTTCCGAGATTAAACTAAGTAAGATATAATGCCAAAAAACTGCTTTATGAAATTGTATCTTTGAATTTATTTGTTTGAGATTAACTTATGTTCTGATGTGTTCTGTTTTCAGTTATGTTCTGAGGGTTTATAATATATGCAGGTTTATTAAAACTTCCTAAAAGTGACATATGACTTGTCCTCAGAACTTATTTCATAATATTCATAGTATGAATCACATTTAATAAACTCAGTTTAATTTTTCTATACTTTTGTTCTTTTTTTCCTCCTATAAAATCACTTTTCATTATTTTTGTACTAAAGATAGGGTTCTAATTCAAAGATGTATGATCTGGAGCTCAAAGTTATCTCTCTGAAGAATAAAAAAAAGAGAAAAAAGAGAAAGGAAAAGACTGGCCAACAACATAGGGGATAATTATTCTTTCCATGGGCAAAAGAGAGCAGAGCTCCTGAGATTCTCTTTTGGCTGCATTTTGTGTTGTTGATGGAAACAGACACCAGCAAAAATCATCTAGCACTATTCAGACCAACAGAAAGACCTCAGGCTGTGTCACTGTGTCAGCATGGTCTGTCCCAATGTGCTTCCCATCAGGGAAGAACGAAGATAGAATTTCTAACCTCTTCTCTGATTTGAAATTAATTAACCCTAGAAAACATACAGATAATGGACATAAATCAGAGTTGTACATATTCTTATTATGTGCCTAGGAAAGGTATTCAATTTTTTTAAAAAGCTTTTATTTAATAAATGTAAATTTCATAGGTACAGATTTAGGAATATAGCAGTTCTTCACCCCATACCTGCCTTCCCACCCCCACTCCCGTTCCACCTCCTATTCCCTCTCCCATCCCATTCTTCATTAAGATTCATGTTTAATTATCTTTATATACAGAAGACCAACTCAGTAAAGATTTCAACAGTTTTCACCCACACAGATACACAAAGTATAGAGTAATGTTTGAATACTAGTTTTACCATTAGTTTGCATAGTACAACACATTAAGGACAGAGATCCTACTTGGGGAGTGGATGCACAGTGACTCCCGTTGTTGATTTAACAATTGACATTCTCATTTATGATGTCAGTGGTCACCCGAGGCTCTTATCATGAGTTGCCAAGGCTAAGGAAGCCTTTTGAGTCCACAAACTCTGTCAGTATTGAGACAGGGCTGTAAGCAAAGTGAAGTTCTCTCCTCCCTTCAAAGAAAGATACCTCCTTCTTTGGCCCTTTTTTTCCCACTGGGATTTCACAGAGATCCTTCATGTAGGTAATTTTTTTGCCACAGCATCTTGGCTTTCCATGCCTGAAATGCTCTGCTGGGATTTTTAGTCAGATCGAAATGCCTTAAGGGCTTATTCTGAGGCTGGAGTCTGTTTAGGGAGTTTGTCATTCTGAGTTTGCTGTGTGGCCTGCTTCCCATGTTGGATCATTCTTTCCTTTTTAATTCTATCTATTGTTATTAGCAGACACTTGGTCATATTTATGTGATCCCTTTGACACTTATTCCTATCTATATGATCAGTTACACACCTAAAATGATCACTTTAACTAGTAAGATTGCATTAGCACTGCCCAGCTTAATGGGATTTGGAGACCCATGGCAAGTTTTTAGCTTTACCCTTAGGGGTAAGTCCATGGGAACATGTGCCAAACAACATCTCCTCCCTCTCTTATTCCCACTCTTATTTTTTACTGGGATCAATTTTCAACTGGACTTAAACACCTATGAATAATTTTGTGTAAATGAAGAGTTCTACCAATGGTATTAAGTAGGAAAAAATAGTAAAAAAATAATAATATGCTGTTCCTTGACAGTCAGGAAAAGGGCTGATCAAGTCATTGCTTCTCATAGTGTCAATTTCACTTCTACAGGTTTCCTTTTAGGTACTCAGTTGTCACAGATCAGGGAGAACATATGATATTTGTCCCTTTGGGACTGGCTTATTTGACTAAGTATGATGTTTTCCAGATTCATCCATTTGTTGCAAATGACCATATTTCATTTTTTTAACCACTGTGTAGAATTCCGTAGAGTACATATCCCATAATTTCTTTATCCAGTCTTATGCTGATGGGCATTTAGGTTGATTCCATGTCTTAGCTATTGTGAATTGAGCTGCAATAAACTTGGGGATGCAAAAAAACTTTTATTTGCTGATTTCATTCTGAGAAAGTACTCTATTGCAGGGAAATTCTCAAGTGTTGAAAACAAAGACTTGGCTACCTAGACATACTTCATAAAAATAGTTGCTATAGGGGCTGGCACTGTGGCGCA
This sequence comes from Oryctolagus cuniculus, assembly GCF_964237555.1. Lineage (NCBI taxonomy): Eukaryota > Metazoa > Chordata > Mammalia > Lagomorpha > Leporidae > Oryctolagus > Oryctolagus cuniculus. The sequence continues at coordinate 207,536,198 of NC_091432.1, read as the reverse complement.
GTAGGTTAATCCTCTGCCTGCGGTGCTGGCATCCCATATGGACGTCAGTAGTCCCAGCTGTTACTCTTGCCATCAAGCTCTCTGCTATGGCCTGGGAAAGCAGCAGAAGATGGCCCAAATCCTTGGGCCCCTGCATACACGTGGGAGACCTGTAAGAGGCTCCTGGCTGCAGGCCATTGCAGCCATTTGGGGAGTGAACCAGTGGATGGAAGATACCTCTCTCTCTTTCTCTCTGCCTCTGTCTGTAACTCTACTTCTCAAATAAATTAAAAAAAAATCTAAAAAAAGAAGTTACTATAGTAATGTCATGAATAGTTTAATATACTGTGTTGTACTTACTAATGTTAATTGCATTTTTTCTTTTTTCTTTTTAAGATGTATTTATTTTAAAGTCAGTTACAGAGAGAGAGAGAAGGAGAGGCAGAGAGAGAGAGAGGGAGAGAGAGAGGGAGAGGTAGGTCTTCCATATGCTGGCTCACTTGGCCCATTTGGCCACAATGGCCAGAGCTGCAAGGATCTGAAGCCAGGAGCCAGGAGCCTCTTCTGGGTCTCCCATACCAGTGCAGGGGCCCAAGGACTTGCGCCATCTTTCAGTGCTCTCCCAGGCCACAGCAGAGAGCTGGATCGAAAGTGGAGCAGCCAGGACCGGAACCAGCTCTGCAGACACTGCAGGTGGCAGCTTTACCTGCTGTGTCACAGCGCAGGCCACCCCTTAATGCTTTTTCTATTTTGTTACTTTTTAATTATAAAACTTTTCCAACTTACTAAGGTAAGTAGCACAAAATAGCTGTGAAAACTATAAATGGTTTTCTACACATATTTTATCTATTCTTTCTACTGATGACTTTTATGGAGATATTTCAAAGTACTATATATTTAAATTTGTCAATCTGCATCTCAAAGGACAGTTTGCATATTTGTTGTGTCTTATCACATCTCAAAACTAATAACTAAAACCCAATGAACTTGCAAATTCTGGTTATTTAAAAAGGTTTGTTTTTCATAAAATCAGCATGAACTTGAAGCCCATCATATCTTCTAACATGTTTCACTTTCATATATGAAAGCTTTTAAATTTTGTTGTAATTTTATATTCATGAAGTAAATCTGTTAAGAGCAAAAGTTAAATAGCAAAGGCATGCTGTGGATCACAGGCTAAAGGCCAGTGTGAAGAGTGGGCATCAGGGAAGAGGAAGTGTTCCTTAGAAAGTATAGCATTGGTTTTGAGTATAAAGTAAACTGAAAATAAATATCTGTAAAAATTAAGAGAGGGAATAGGAGAGGGAGGAGGAAGAAGGTTGGGAGCATAGGCAGAAAGAATGTAAGATGAGAAGTATAATGTGTTCCTAATTCTGTATATATGAAATACATAAAATATGTATACCATAATATAGAACTGGTAAACTAAAAGGTTCAAGTGAGTAAGTACTGCCTTACAACTTGTACAACATCCATAGTAGATTGTTTTCAAACTTGCATCTTATTATTAAATTCTTTTAGTTGATTTAAATTTTGCATGTTTCCTGTTATTGTTTTCATATTTTTGTTGTCACATTTTGCAAATGTGTGTTAGTTAAGTTGTGTGATATCATTTGTTTCAAAGTGCATCTTATCTTTTCAAGAGGAATATCTATTTTTGATAATTCTAGGATCTTTGATAGATAAACTGCTTTACCGGTATTGATATTCCCCAAATCTCCTTGATGATCTTCCTTCTTCTATGTGTATCCCAAACTTTGAGCTCATAAGAACTTTTTTCAAAATGTCCTTCTCTGTTCTCAGGTTTCCTTCCAATATATAGTCTTCTGTTTTGAGGTGAATATTGGAAATCTCAAAGGGACATCTTCCCTGTTACTCTCTTGGCTATTAATGTTGCTGTTAATGTTCGAAACCCTATGAAATTATGGATCATGTCACCCATTTTGCTGGGCATGGGAGCTTGCTTCATCATCTAATTCTGTTTAAATAGGCATTTATTTAGATTTTCACTTTACTATTTCAGTTTTTATGTATGATTTGAAGAAGGATTTAAGGATGATCAGTGACTGATAATACAGTGAGTGTGATGTTCATAACACTGTAAGGAATCTCTCTATAAAATTCATATGAGTAACCTCTACTTTGAGAACACTGAGTTGTCATTTCCAATATTTTTCTAGCATTATCTTGGAAAACACATGTTCTAGTGATAAAACATCTTAAAAATGCTTATAGTTCCTTACTCTTTGTGGTTGTATGTGAACACAGTCAGGGATTCCTGGAGGATATACTAGCTGTAAAATTTGTTTCCCAGTTAATGTGGTAGTGACTCTAAAATTTTTTAATATAACTCATGTAGTAACGCTGAGATTTCTGAATGTCACCTTTACAAAAGAATGAGTAGATAATTTTCTTCTCTCCTCTCCCATGAAGAAGAAACAGATAGAATTTGAGGGCATCTTTTGCCTGAAAGCATGGTGGTAGGCCACAGTTTGATGTTAAAATGACCACTGTTCTTGTGTTCATGTGAACCTAGTGAGTATCTGATAAGCAGTTTTTGTCATCATTAAAATTAAGAGATAATAATTTGATGTGAATATGGAGAGCAGTGGTTTAACAAATATACTTACAAAGCTACTTATGGATTATATACAACTATCAAGTTCCTGTCATCAGTCTTGTGCCCTGGCAGCCTGTAGGGATGTACTGATACCCATGAATCTGATCAGATTGTAATAAGGTTTGTTTTTGCCTCAGTTTGCTAACCAGGATAGCTTGTTTTTATAACACACTGGAATATTTTAAATTTTATTCAGACTTCAAACTTAAGACTGTTAGGGTGTTGACATAACTACAAAATACGGTACATTTAATGAGATACTCTGTTATTAGTGGGTTTTCTTAGTTTTAGAAGATATTTACTGTTTCTGTGGCAGCATGAAAGAAAGATTCAGCTGTTAGCTTTTACTCAGCTTTGCTGGTCTTCCTCAGTAGTGCACAGTGTCATTGGCTAGTAGGCATCATTTTCCAATGGGTGGATCTCATGTTTGAGGAGCCCTTAAGTAGAACTCCATCATCATCTGCCCGGCCCCTCACCAACCTCAGTCCCACTAATTTCCTCAGGCATGTTATTTGCTTTATACTTTTTGACAAGGAACAACTGGCACTTACTTAAAAGTTCAACATTTTTCAAGTTAGTGTATATTTAGCTTATATGTATATTTGGATTACTTCCTTTGAACATTGTTCAATGCCTGACCAACTGTTGTTGTAAACACCCACCTCTCTGCATGTGCTGATCCACTGCTTTTTGCTATTTAATCTTTGGAGTATTATTATCACTATTGGTCTTGACTGGTAATCATGGATTTAAATACTTTATGATTTTTATTGAGTCTAATGTATGTGGGCGCATGGTTTTAACCTCTTAACCATCTTTTTTTTTTTTTTTTTTTTTTTTTTTTTTTTTTTTTTTTTTTTGACAGGCAGAGTGGACAGTGAGAGAGAGACAGAGCAAAAGGTCTTCCTTTTGCCGTTGGTTCACCCTCCAATGGCCGCCACGGCCGGCATGCTGCGGCCAGTGCACCGCGCTGATCCGATGGCAGGAGCCAGGTGCTTCTCCTGATCTCCCATGCGGGTGCAGGGCCCAAGGACTTGGCCCATCCTCCACTGCACTCCCACGCCATAGCAGAGAGCTGGCCTGGAAGAGGGGCAACTGGGACAGAATCTGGCGCCCCGACTAGAACTAGAACTCGGTGTGCCAGCGCCGCAAGGCGGAGGATTAGCCTATTGAGCCACAGCGCCAGCTACCTCTTATCCATCTTAACCTGTGTAGTTTAGCAATAAGCATCCATGCCTCCTATCCAACAATTTAATCCTAAATTTTGAGATGCTAATTGTTCATGATGATCCTAATTAGTATACGTGCAGTCTTTTGAGAAAGTGGTGTTAGGAAACAGGAGAATATAATAGAGCTGGGTATTTTACAAGAAATTAAAAATAAGGGCAAGTAAAAACCACAAGCAATACATAGGTTCTGTGTGATACCATTACTTGCTGGTCATGGTACAAACCATTTCTCATTTCTATGAATCATAAATCTTTTTTATGTGGAGCTGCAGAGACTATTCAATGGAGTTCTACCCATTGTACCAGGATAAAGATACTCTCTAGTTTTTCACTATTATATCAAAATATTTTGTGTAGTCTAAAAGTTGTATCAGAACCTTATATTCCATATAAATAAATGCTCATGTTCTCCAACTATTGCTCTCTTTGTTATTGCTAGAATAGTTAAAGAAATGGTATATGAAATTCGTTTATAGCTTCCTGGGAGAAGAGTGTCAAGTAAGAAAAAGTATGGGCATTAAATCATCCCTAAGGTTGAATAATGAAAATGTAGTTTCTCTGCAGTAAGATTTCATCACTATTTGGATTTCATGTTAACAAAGGGAACAAAAACAAAAAAGGAATAAAAATGCTTTGGAAGATAAAGATATCTTTAAGAAAAGACTTAATGAGAAGTACAGAAATTATTTAGCTGATAAACATAAAGACATGGGATGGTATCAAAGGTTAAACTAATGAACTGTAGCACCAAATTATTGATAAATCTAACAAGATTATCAACTGATTTGTTCAAATACTATTTCCTTCATCTGGTGATTGAAACAGAACTGTCTGATAATGCTAGATAATTGAATTTACTACTACTTAATTAAATGTTTAGGTGAATTTGTCAGATATGGAAACTATGGTTTGATAAATTTCAGATGAAATTTTTTTTGACAGGTAGAGACAGAGAGAAAGGTCTTCTTCCGTTGGTTCACCTCCCAGATGGCCACTACGGCTGGCGCACTGTGCCAGTCCGAAGCCAGGAGCCAGATGCTTCCTCCTGGTCTCCAATGTGGGTGCAGGGCCCAAGCACTTGGGCCATCCTCCACTGCCTTCCTGGGCCACAGCAGAGAGCTGGACTGGAAGAGGAGTAACTGGGACTAGAACCCGGAGTACCCACGCCACAGGCGGAGGATTAGCCAAGTGAGCCACGGAGCCAGCCTATAGAGTACATTTTAAGATATGTAACAAGGTTAAATTACTGAGTCAACACTATATTATTTGTATTTATTTTCTAGAATACTTTTTTGATTGTTTTTAAAATTTGACTTATTTAAATATGTTAAAGCATCTAATAGTTCAAAGTAGTGATCTACTTGTGAATCAAACAGTATTTGTGTGGTGTTGATAACCACATTTCTATCTTAGTGTGAAGGGTTTTTATACATATATAAAGTGTGTTTTAGAAGATAGCAATCTCTGATGTTTTCCCAGCAGGTAATATATTTTTCTCATTTTGAAAGTCTGAGTTTTCTAAACCAGAAAGGTTTTATGTGATTGATAATGTACAAATACTATTCTTTTCCTTCTAAGGTAAAATTTTGAATTTACATCTTAAATGATTGAGGCATATGAAAATTTCCTATTGAATAACTGATTAGATATCTGAAGATGCTTCTGTTACTCAAAAAACTAACATCTTTTTAAATCATTCTTTGAAAACACTAAAAATAGCTATTTTTGCATGTATCCTCTTTTTCCCTGCTAAGTAATTCATCATTTGCTGATAACTTGGATTATTGACCAAGTTATATTTTAGTTATCTATATGCCTTCAAACTGTAAATGTTAGAAGAAATGTGTGGTTCTCCCAAAGGGGACAAATAATTTTTAAATATTATTGAAATAGCTATAACTGTAGAAACATGTACAAGATGATGGAACTCATGTATCATGTATTTACCTTGAAAATCTGCTTTATTGTTTTGGTTTATATGGAAATTTTTTAAGGCACTTTCATTTATATGATATTCATTTGATGCATATATCAGCCTTGCAATTTGGATAGGTAGTTATTAAATGTCATTACTGTAGAAAATATGATGTTATCCTCAGTATTATAGGATAGCCTGACACTAAAAGGATAGTACATGGTGAAGCTGAAATCAGTAGTCAAACTCAGTTTCTAGTGTATTTTCACTACACAGACTGCCTCCAAGCCTGTAGAATGCCTTATCTCACAATGCCTTCAGAACTCTGAATTAACTGACATAGTAGGAGACTTTGTAAACCTTTTACTTTATAATAACTGTTCTCATGCCTTCAGAGAAATGTAATTGGCTCCAGTTCCTAGTGCATTTATATGTTTTCCCACTAGGCTGTATATTATGTATGATAATGAATGCTCACATTATGTCGCATGTGCCAGCAGTCAGTAAACTTACTGTTCTTCAGGGTTTTAAGCATTTGAATAGTCTTCTAATTAATTATTGAACTAACTTCTTGTAGTTCAACAAAGACATAATATCTTCCCAAGACTCATAATAAATTTTTTACCTAAGGATAATATAAAAAATTAAATACCAAACTCCTTATCACTCATGATTAGTAAAGCATGTAAGCCATCCAGAAAATATTCTATCTGCAAAATGAGTTAGGACAATGGATTTATTTAGTTCCTTGCCATTTTTTTAAATGTATGTAACATACTGAATATCTTCAAGCAAGAAACTCTGGGGAACTCCCAGTAGGGATGCTCAGAAAAGTTTGAAATCTTCAAGGTTGCTTTGGAAAGTTCTGTGTTACACCAGATGATTTTCCAAAATTCTGATATTATTATGATTCACAGGAGTTCATGAGACAGATAAGACTAAATAGAATCTGAATCTTTGCTGCCACTCTGTGTGTACTTTTGACCTCCAGAAATTTAAGTAGGTTAGTCCTACAAACACTTCATATTTGACTACATGTCAGATACTTGGTAGGGCTAGCAACATGAAGGTAAATATTACAAGTTCTCTATGTTTAAGTATCTTGTCATCTAATTGGAGAAATGAGGAGGTGAGCAAATAAGACATCTGGTAAGGAATATGTACAAGACATAGGGATAAATAAAAATGGCCAAGTTTACGAGCAATAGCTTCTATGATAATCTGCTTACCTAATTTTTTTATATGGAGTAATTTGGAGATGACGATGACATTTATTCCATAGAGTGTTCCATTGACTCTCAAGGTACCAAAGTGTTTCTACTAATATGGTGAAATGTCCTTTCACCGTAAATAATAAATAGATGGACTTTATTTATTATCTTTGTAACCCTGGAGATAGTCAGAATACCTCATCAAAAACTTACAATTGAATACCCAGACTCTTTTCCTTCTGTTAATCATTTGTAGTCAAATCATTAGATATTTTTATGTAGTATTGTATTTTCTTTGAATGATAAAATGAAGTATGAAATAAGATATAGGTAAATATATAAATATATAAAAATGTGTTACTGGGGGTTTAGTTAGGGGTTTAATTAGTATAGGCATCATGCTAAGTGTTTTGAGTAGAGAGACATGTTTACAACAGAAATTTAGAGGTTTGTACCACATTTGAAAGGCCTGCAGGAGTAGAAATCAGAAAAATTATGACTGAGGATACCAACTTCTGTTTTAAAAGGTTTATGTATCTTTATTAGAGAAACAGAGACAGAGAGAGACAAAGACACTATGAATGAGAGTTCTAACCTTGGATTCATTCCCCAAATGCCTATAGCAGCCAGTACTGTGCCAGGCTAAAGTCAGCAGCTGGGATTCTACCTGGGTCTTCCATGTGGGTGGCAAGGACCTAAATATTTGAATAATTACCTGCTACATCCTAGGTTGCTTATGAGCAGGAAACTGGATCAGAAACTGAGGTAAGACATAATCTAAGGACTCTGATCTATGATAAGTTCATAGCAAGCAAGGGCTTAACCTGCTGTACCACAACACTTGCCCCATCAGCTTCGTTAGCCAAAACATAGATGATTCTCAGGAAGAACAATGGATACCTGGGGAAACTGCAGTCAGCTTGCAGATGCACCTGAGAATAATAATTTGTCCATTTCTCTCTATCCTCTCAAGTTTTCTCACCAAGTTTTCATTTGAAACCATATAGGAAATGGGATTTCAAGAAAATCAGATGAGGATTTCTCCCTTGACCTGCCATTGATGTTATACATAACTTAAGTTGTACTGAAAACAGACCTTATCATGCAACTGCTAAAGAATATTTTCATTTCCCAAATTTCTGCAATGGCTGGGGCCAGTAGCCAGGAGCTGGTGATGCAATCCAGGTATCTCATGTGGGTGATAGAAGCCAATTCATTTGAGCCATTACCTGCTGCCTCCCAGAGTGTGCACTGAATAGGAAGTAGGAGTCAGCAGCTGAAGCCAGAGTTGAACTCAGGCACATCAATGTATGACATGGGCATTCTAAACACTAGCAGATACCTATTCCAGAATATTCTTGAGATAATATTGTTTGAGTTTCTTTGACAGATTAAAATACATAACATATAGAGTACTTTGAAGATAGTAAGCACTCAGTAAACAAAAGGAATTGTTGCTATTGTCATCATGACCATTATCAACATCATTACTGTATTTATAGATTAAAGTGTAAATTGACATTAAGTGTTGTCCTTGGTCTGCAAAATATACTAAATTCAAAACAATAAGATATTTTTGGAGATAGATTAATGTATAACTTGATGTCTGTTTTCTTAGGAGAGTGGAAGTGTAGGGGTGCTAAGTCCAATATCTGTCAAATAAAGGGAATGCAAGTGTGTGTGTGTTGTGTATTAATGTTTGACAGGATGTCATAAACTGCAAGGAAGCCACGTGCAACTTCATAGATGGATGAGAATAAAATATTTTGGGAAAACTGGAAAGACTTCAATTTAACTGAAGTTTAATAAAGTACATTGTAACAGGATTCTTTAAAGAAACAGAACAATTAGAAATATAGGTAGAAGGATAGACATTGAGATAGATTTACTATCAAGACTTGTCTCATTTAATAATGAAGGCTAAGAAGTCCTGTATCTATAAGCTAGACACCCAGGACAACTGGTAATGTAGTTTCAGTGCAAATTCTCAACTCTGCCGGCGCCGCAGCTCAATAGGCTAACCCTCCGCCTGCGGCACCAGCACACCGGGTTCTAGTCCCGGTCAGGGCACCGGATTCTGTCCTGGTTGCCCCTCTTCCAGGCCAGCTCTCTGCTGTGGCCAGGGAGTGCAGTGGAGGATGGCCCAAGTCCTTGGGCTCTGCACCCCATGGGAGACCAGGACAAGCACCTGGCTCCTGACTTTGGATTAGCGTGGTGCGCCGGCCACGGCGGCCATTGGAGGGTGAACCAGTGGCAAAAGGAAGACCTTTCTCTCTGTCTCTCTCTCTCTCACACTGTCCACTCTGCCTGTCAAAAAAAAAAAAAAAAATTCTCAACTCTGAGTTCTGAGAACCAGACAAGTTGGTAGTACAGGAAAAGACATAGAGCACATTTTTTTTCTTTTCAACTACCAACAATAAAGAGGGAAATTTGCTGTCAGTCTACTAAAATAAAGTGTTAATTTCATTCAGATATACCCTCAGAGAAAAACCTGGTTTTTAATAACATTTAACCAAATATCAAGGCATTCTGTGTGCTTGTCAACTTGGCAAATAATATTAATGATCATAGTCATAACATGAGGAAATCCAAGTATAAAATGAGAGAAGCAATTGTGAATTAAACTGGAGAGTTGTATTTTATCTTAAAGTTGTTGGGAACCATTGAAGAAGTTTTTGACAGTTTGGTAACATTATCAGATGTGATCTAAGGCATATCAGTGTGTTTAGCACATGGAAAATGAATTGGAGTAGGAAGGATTTGAATCAGAAAAATGAGAATAGGGATAATTATGATCTAAACAAGAACTGATGAGGACTTGTATGGTAGTAGTGGTGGGAATGGAGAAAAAAACATAAATGAAATAATCTTTAGAGAAATTGAGTTGGAGGTAGGAGCAGTATTACAGAAAAAAAAAAGTACAAGAAATAAGAGGATTCATGTGTAGCACCCATGTTTTTGCCTTGAGTTTGTTGTGTTTGGTACCATTCAAACATTCAGAAGGAGGGATCATTGGGTTGAAAGAGAAAAGCTCAGATCAGAGCATGCCTAGCTTGTCAAATCCACAGGCTATCAAGGTGGAGATATCTCATTGATCCATGGACTTTCTGGCTGTGCGTAGACTAGAGGTTTACATTTGGAAGTCATCCAGTTGTAGACAGCCACTGGAACAGATAAGAATTCTTATTAAAATACTTTAATGCTTACCTCCTGATAAAATATATAGAATAAAAAAGTCACCAATGCATAATAAAGAAGAGGTGAAAAGGGAAGATGGTAAAGAATGGAAGAAAATAAGTGGAAGAATGTGAACCTAGTTTTAAAGAATAAAAGCTTTAGGGCATAATACTAATGGATGCCATTTATCCCTGAAAGGGATTAAAAACCACAGTTCAGGAATTATGAACGATTTTTGTTAATACAATTGTCAAAACTTTGAAATAATCATTTTTGTTGCTTAATTTTTTTCCTGGTTCATTTGTCACTGATCATCAAGAAAGCTCTAAATTAACATAACTTCATAATGATTTTGCCCACATTGCAATCTGGAAGTAGTTTTGGCAAGAACGGGATCCCAAGAGATAAGATGGGGAATAGTAACTGAAATGAAAAGAGGCGTGCATGCCGAGTTCATGCTCCCAAGTAGGAAGAAGAATGACACTGAACCCACCACTCTTCCAAGAGGATGTTGGATGTTCATGTCCCAGTGAAAGACTTAAGAAATCCTTTAGTTTTTCCTGTCATTATTATGATATTAAAGGAGGAGGTAAACAGAGAAACCTTCTTGTTTCTTATTGAAATAAGAAGGGAAATTTGTCAGGAACATCCTGGAGGCTTGTTTTTTTTAGAAACCTGACCATATGTTGTAGCCATGACAGGAAGAGAAAATGCTGATCCTTTAATTTCTAATTTATCTGTCCCTAGTGGAAGAACAGAGGCTTCTGGGAATTGAGTTGAAAAGGTAGATTCAGGTAACACCTTGTCAGTTAATTTCTGCTATTTATCACTGAAACCACCTTCCGTCCTATTTTATGACAGTCTCCCATCATGGAAACCAGGCTTCAGCTTAACCTGATAACCTTTGCTCAGAATAAACTCTCATTGACTCCAGTTTAGAGATTAGAGTCTGTTGCAATATCTATAATCTCCCTTCAAAGAACACTTAAAGTATCAGCCTGTCTTATTTTCATGTGGTAGTCAGTCCAGATAAGCCCTTTTCACTCATGGTGGTAGATATTTTCCTGATATTTCAATATTACTGTTTTTACTGTATTCTGAGGTAACTTCACTGAAGTTGCCCAAAATCTGAGTACAGCACTATTTTCCCACCAAATGAATTCTGCGAAGGAAATATTTTATCTCTGAGCACTTTACAAGTAAAACATTGACATTTGACCAACCCGATATTCCCTCATTATTTGACAAGGAAATAAAACATTTATCTCTTCCTGTGGGAAAGTTACTTCTTCCCAATACTTCAATTTGTTGTTGTTGTTTTGCTCTCTACAAAAACAGCCTCTAATTTTAAGAGGCTCTCATGATCATCCTATATTTAGACTTCTAAAGGTCTGTGCCATTGGATACAATATTGGGCTCTTTTTACTTTCTTGCAGTCTTTAAATAATGGATTGTTTACCTCTATTCTCTAAACCTGTAGAAGGCAATCTGATTCATTGACAGTAATACTTCCCCTTGTCCCACTGGGTCTCCAGGAATGCGTTCTGTGAATGGGAACTTCCCAGGTCCTGCTGGGAGAATGCAACTGGTGCCAGGGCATATAACACCAAAGAGCCCTAGTCCCAGGATGAGCGGATGAGAACTAAACCCTGTTCCAGTCCTACAAGATAAACAGATTTTGAACTGGCACATGTGGATCTAGAAAGATGGAATGCAGGCAGATTCTTCAATTAGATCCCACTGGGTAGATTCCAGTAGACTTGAGAAAATTAGAACTGATTGTACGGTCATGGTATTTCAAAGAAGGAGGTACCTTTCTCTGAAGGGAGGAGAGAACTTCCACTTTAATTATGACTTTGTCTGCATAAGATCAGAGTTGGCGAACCCAAAAGGCTTCCATAGCATTGGCAACTCATGACAAGAGCCTAGGGTGATTATGGATGCCGTAAACAAGAGTGTCAATTGTTAAATCAACAGCAGGAGTCACTGTGCACTTTCTCCCCGTGTAGGATCTCTGTCCTTAATGTGTTGTACTATGTGAATCAATGGTATAACTAGTAATCAAACAGTACTTTACACTTTGTGTTTCTGTGTGAGTGCAAACTGTTGAAATCTTTACTTAGTATATACTAAATTGATCTTCTATATATAAAGATAATTGAAAATGAATCTTGATGTGAATGGGATGGGAGAGGGAGTGGGAGATGGGAGGATTGCAGGTGGGAGGGAAGTTGGGGAGGGGGAGCCACTGTAATCCAAAAGCTGTACTTTGGAAATTTATATTTATTAAATCAAAGTTAAAAAAAAAGAGTGGGACCATTATGCAGATCTCCCAGGGTGGGAGCCAAGTGTTGAAGGTGGTAGTCACCTGCCTACAGCAGAACTTCACAGCAGAGCATTCCAGATACTTGCTTGACTCTTAAATTTTCAAAGGAGAACCCGAGTTCTTCTATTTGTACCTGGTTCCTGTTTTCCATTTTCAGATTTAGAAGTGTTGTTTCATCTCTGAATTTGTACTTGAACTTCTCTCAAATAGCCCTCTCCCAGCCCCACTCCTGCTGTCCTTTTTCTTGTCACAGTTACGGTTTTCCTACCACCAAGTCCCATGATGACTTCTTTTCATCCAAGATCATCTCAGTGCTTTTGAAAATATAGCCATGTAGAAGCATGCTGATTTCCACTAATCTGGGTGAAAGAGTTTAGTGTTAGAGGTTTCCACAAAATGGAATTTATCTTTTTTCCTTTGAAATGCATGCTAAAATATGTAAATATTTAGAATTTCAAGGTAAGTCCTAGATGAGTTCAGTATATCCTAGAAGCAGTAATAATTATTAAATATTGAGAACCTGAGAGAATTTACTAGAATTCAATAAAATACAGAGAGACTTGCTTGATACAGAGAGACTGACAGCAGATTAACTCCTTGACCAACTCTAATCAGGCTCATCTGAACTAACTCCCTTTTCAAATAGGTCCTGTGTTTCTGTGTTTATCTCTGCATTGTCTAACTTAATCCAGAATCTCCCATCCTCAATATCTGATCATTCTCCCTCTCTGATCAGGTTCCTCAGCCTCCACCATTCCCCAGGTGGCATTCTTAGGTCATTTTAGCCAAAGTCTCCTCTCCCCTCTGATGCTTTCTCTTGATCATTTGCAATCTCCTACCTCAACCATATTCATTGGCTGTAAATTTCCTCTTGTCCTTGTTGTATTTGGAGTTGAGCCTGCCTTTCCTCCTCTACTACAAAATCCCATTTAGAAGCCCTCTTGAGGAACATCTTCCTTATCATCTTTAATACATATCATAAATAATTTTTATTTAGGAAAACATTTTGCTTTTTGTTGATTGAAGACCTGTGTGGAAGAGAGATCTTAGTTGTTTTGGTGCCTCTAGAGAACAGAGTTAGAACCAATGGGTGAAAATCAGTAAGAAGAGAGACTATGTATATAAAAGAACTCCCTGATAATTGGTAGGATTCAAATTAAATTTGTCTTGTGGAATAATGATCATCTTCATTCAGAGATCAAGAGGTAGCTACTAGTCATGAAAATTGTAAATGGTGTTTTTTTATTAGATGAGTAGTGGGGTTGGGCAATCTTTAAGTAAGAAACAACCTTTTAAAGATTTATTATTTATTTGAAAGGCACAGTTGCAGAGAGAGAGAGAGAGACAGAGAGAGACAGAGAGAGACAGAGAGAGAATCCATCATCCATCTGCTGGTTCGCTCCCTGAATGGCTGCAATAGCCAGGGCCAGGCAGAAGCCAGGAACCAGGAGTTTTATCCAGATCTCATTTTTTATCCAAATCTCTGATGTGGGCACAGGGGCCCAAGGACTTGGGCTGTCTTCCTCTTTATCAGGTGCAATAGCAGGGAGCTGGATCAGAAGTGGAACAGCTGGGACTTGAACTGGCACCCATTTTGGGATGCCAGCACTGCAGGTGGTGCTTTAACCCACTACCCCACAGCACTGGCCTTGGGTTGGACAGTCTTAAAGCTGTATTTTAGCTTCCATGGTTCGGATTAAGTCAGTGAGGTATAATGGAAAAAGTTACATTTAGAGTCCAGAAAAGCTGTCATCATTTCTTAGTTCTGTTATTAAGAGCGGCTTTTAGTAAGTCAAGTGTGCTTGCTCAGACTCATTTGCTTCATCTGAAAATGTTGGTAATAATACTCTTATTATCCACCAGGAAGTAAAGTAACATTAGAGAATATGTAGGGGCACTTACACAAGTGCTTGAGGCAGAATCTTAGCATGACAAGTTCCTAAGTTCTCATCAAATTTGTTAGGAAATGTCCTAAAAACTATCCAGGTTTTTAAAACATGGAAAAGATACTGAATGAATTTTCCCATTTGTTCTGTAGGTGTTGACTCTATGTCTGCTGTCACTTAAACAGCATTCTAAAATAGGGGAAAAAGGAGAGAGTGTGGGAGATGTGGGAAGCATGGGTTGTCAAGACACAGTTGACAGTAAACACTGTTCTATTCTGCACACAGCTTTTTCTGTTTCTAATCTGTGCGTGCCAGCATGAAATTGTCAAAATAATGACAGGCAAATTCCTTATACTTTTAGTTCAGTTGTCGGTTACTGAGTGAACCAGTGAACAATAGACATGAATCAGTATGCAGTTCACAAAGATTTGCTGAGCGTCTGGTAGGAACTAGACACCGTGTCCCATCACTAATAAACTTAGGGAAGAAGAAACCAGCTATAGCCTAGAGGTTGCATGCAGAACAATGAACTCAGATTTTAAACTGTTATCTCAAAAATAGGCTGCCTGTCTTGAAGTTTAAAACTAATCCTACTCTTGCTTTCAACATTTTTTGGTAAAGATCATTGCAAGAAGGGAAGCATCATGCCTAATTACTTTAAAATTGTCTTTTTATAGGAAGCACGTTAATATGTATTATACTACTGCTGTCTTCAAAATGAAAATAAGTTTTACCTGTTTTTCTTCTTAGACTGATTTTTTACAGAATTTTTTGCCTTAAATTTACACAAATGCTGAAGGTAAAATTTTAGCATAACAAGTTCACAGGTCCTTGTCAAATTTGTTAAGAAATATTCTAAAAGGCATGTTTCTAGATTTTTTTAAACATGGAAGAAACACATCACCTTGCTGACAAAATTATTTTCATGTCCTTTTAAATTGATGGCTGTATTAGTGGTCAATTTAGTCATGAAATAGAAACCAAAGATTAATTGCATATAAGAATATTAACCAATTAATGAGGGATTAACTGGGTATAAAAGACAATTTTAAAAAATATTGTAAAGGCAGATGTAAAGAGCGAGTATTATCCTTAGGGCAATGCAGATTACCCAAGAGATGATAGTAAATGTTCAAGAGGCCCTCCCTACTCTATGACTGAAATCCAGGTTTCACTGGAGAAGGGATGGCTATAGGTTATGGGACAGTTGAGTGATATCTGGAGGTTTCACAGATTGAGGCTGGTAAACAAGAAATTTCCCACTGAATTGCTGAAAACTTCACAGGAAGTAGCTGTTATGGAGTGGTGAAAGTTCCTGGCTAGCTACCGCTGGGGCAACTTCAAGACTAGTTGGAAAATTAGCTTTGGGGCAGGTGGAACTTGCCAGGAATCCTAAAATGAGAGCTGGGCTGAACTTCCTGGGAAACTGGCTGTGGTCCTGGTGGAATTTGTTCAGAAGCCTGCCTGCTGGAATCACACTGAACTCCTTGAAAGCCAGTGAGGATGCTAACAGAACTCTGGATGTTGGAAAACTTACTGTGAAGTAAACACTACTGGGTGCCCTTCATACTGACGTGCAATGCAGCAGCAAGAAAAAGTTCATTGGGATCAGAAAAATAAGCTGTTTCCTTTAGAGTATACGTTCAGCATTTTCACTGTTAATTGTGGTTTAGGACGGCGCCATGGCTCAATAGGCTAATCCTCCACCTAGCGGCACCGGCATTCTAGTCCCGGTCGGGGCGCCGGATTCTGTCCCGGTTGCCCCTCTTCCAGGCCAGCTCTCTGCTGTGGCCAGGGAGTGCAGTGGAGGATGGCCCAAGTGCTTGGGCCCTGCACCCCATGGGAGACTAGGACAAGCACCTGGCTCCTGGCTTCGGATCAGCGCGGTGCCCCGGCTGCAGTGGCCATTGGAGGGTGAACCAACGGCAAAAGAAGACCTTTCTCTCTGTCTCTCTCTCTCTCTCACTGTCCACTCTAACTGTAAAAAAAATAAAAATAATAAAAAATTGTAGTTTAACATCATGCCAGCTGGCAAAAGAAAATTATTTAGAGTCTGGCTTCAGCATCACAAAATGGGTCAAAGAAGAATGAATTTGTTGCTAAAAGGCAATACATTGATAATTGGCATAAAGACCATTAATAAATTGAATGTATGAAAACAATGGTTCATTGCAATGAACAAAACAAACCGATATACATGTGCAGGCTGAGAAACAGGGTAAACTTAGAACTAAAACTAGAGGCTGGCACCGTGGCTCACTAGGCTAATCCTCCGCCTGTGGCACTGGTACTCTGAGTTCTAGTCCCGGTTGGGGCGCCGGTTCTGTCCTGGTTGCTCCTCTTCCAGTCTAGCTCACTGCTGTGGCCCAGGAAGGCAGTGGAGGATGGCCCAAGTGCTTGGGCTTTGCACCTGCATGGGAGACCAGGAGGAAGTGCCTGGCTCTTCAGAATGGCGCAGTGTGCTGGACATAGCAGCCATTTGGCGATGAACCAAAAGAAGGAAGACCCTTCTCTCTGTCTCTCTCTCTCTCACTGTCTAACTCTGCCTGTCAAAAAAATAATAATAAATAAAAAATAAAAAAAAAATAAAACTAGAATACTAAGACAATACTGTGTATTGAAGGAATAGCTTTGTCCAAAGAGATTTGGCCTTTGCCCCTGACTTCTAGGAGATATCCTCTAAGCACTTAGAATGTTCTGCCTAATAATGTCTTTGTTTACCTTAGGGCTCTGGTTCATTCCAGATAGTCTATGCTAACAATACAATATATGGTGGGGCCTTAGCTCATGTGATATCAGCTTGACCTGAGGAAGGGTATCAGCTTGAAGTGAGGTCAGCTGGGCAGGAAGTAAACCATATTTATTAACCCCCAATAATAATTCTAGAGAGCAAATCTCAGATGAGGTTTTATGACTGCCAGTACTCTGTACATGGCACACATCTTACATGGGAGAAATAGTTATTGTCCATGTAACTCTACTGGGAGGTGACAAGTGTAGGCTATGCACTTGGCCTCTCCTGGACCTTTTCCCATGTACTTTTCCCTCTGGCAGATTTTGTTTTGAATCCTTTTACCATAATAAACCATAATTTTGTGTATAACAGCTCATATTCAAGGGTGGCATTGACCTCCTAAACTCAAATACCATGTTTGTTACTTATAACTAAGAAGGTGTCAGAATCTGGACATGGCATAATGGAATCATCTAGTTCAGAGTCTCTCATAAGACTGAGGTCAAGGTTTGAGTCAAGATCAGTCCCATTTAGTCTCATTTAAAGGTACAAATGTTTCTAACCTCATTCACATGATTCTTTTTAGAATTTCCTCAGATGATCCTGGGAAAAAGGCTTCAATTCCTTACTGGCTGTTTGCAGGTGTCTACCCTTAGTTTCTTGCTGCATGTGTCAATTCAGAGGGGAACTTGGGTGTGACACCTTATTTCAACAGAGCAAAGCACATGAGAAGAGCCAGCAATAACAAGTTACAGTCTTTTGTAGTCTACTTTTGGAATTGACATCCTATCCTTTGACCATGTTATATTTGTTAGAAACAAATTTCTTTCTTTCTTTCTTTTTTTTTTTTTTGACAGGCAGAGTGGACAGTGAGAGAGAGACAGAGAGAAAGGTCTTCCATTTGCCATTGGTTCACCCTCCAATGGCCGCCGCGGCCCGCGCACTGCGGCCGGCGCACCATGCTGATCCGATGGCAGGAGCCAGGTGCTTCTCCTGGTCTCCCATGGGGTGCAGGGCCCAAGCACTTGGGCCATCCTCCACTGCACTCTCTGGCCACAGCAGAGAGCTGGCCTGGAAGAGGGGCAACTGGGACAGAATCCTGTGCCCCGACTGGAACTAGAACCCTGTGTGCCGGCGCCACAAGGCGGAGGATTAGCCTATTGAGCTGCGGTGTCAGCCAGAAACAAATTTCTAAGTCCAGCCCACACATAAGACAGTACACAAGGGCAAGACAAGAGGATCCCTGAGAGCCATTTCAAAAGCTGCCTATTGGCCAGTGCCATGGCTCACTAGGCTAATTCTCCACCTGCGGTGCTGGCACTCCAGGTTCTAGTCCCGGTTGGGGCACCGGTTCTGTCCTGGTTGCTGCTCTTCCAGTCCAGCTCTCTGCTGGGGCCGGGAAGGCAGTGGAGGATGGACCAAGTGCTTGGGCTTTGCACCCGCATGGTAGACCAAGAGGAAGCACCTGGCTCTTGGCCTTGGATCGGCGCAGCTGGCCGTAGCGGCCATTTGGGGGGGGTGAACCAACAAAAGGAAGACCTCTCACTGTCTCTCTCACTGTCTAACTCTGCCTGTCAAAAAACAAAACAAAACAAAACAAAAACAAAAAAACAAAAAACAAAATCTGATAGTAATTAAAGTATCTTAAAAAGATTGAATACAATAATGACTGTGACATATTTAACATAAAAATGGATTTTCTAATGATCAACTGCATGTAAGAGCTATATAACACATTATAATTTTTGTGTTGATTTCTTTTTTTTAAGATTTATTCATTTATTTGAAGTCTAAGTTATACACAGAGAGAAGGAGAGGCAGAGAGAAGGAGGGAGGGAAGGAGGGGGAGAGAGGGTTAGAAGGAGAGAGAGGTCTTCTATTGCTACAAAGGAACTTCTTCCGGGTCTCCCATGCAGGTGCAGAGGCATAAGGACTTGGGCCATCTCCCTCTGCTTTCCCAGGCTATAGCAGATAGCTGGATTGGCTTTGTTCCCTATTGCTGTCATATTCATTGATTTTTTTTGTCACTGGCTGTGTTCCAGAATCAACCTCTTGCTTACTGCTGGGGACCACAGCTTCTCTGTTAAGCCAGTTCCTGGGATCAGACTATCATAAAAGTACCATATTTGGTACATGACTTGTTCCTCCTTGCTTAACATGTGTGTAAGGGTGTTTGGGGATGTGTGTGCCATGCCAGATCCTCACTCTGTGCTTAACCAGTGTTTTAGAATTAGACTATAATGACTTTTGGAGAAATGGATGACATTATGTTGTCAGTGTTTCAGATAGAAAAGAATAGTATGATTCAGAGAAATTATATATATGAAGGGGCTTCAGAAAGTTTATGGGAAAAATAGAATTAAGTAGTACACTTATTTTTATGCGAAGTGTTTTTTGAAACTCATACATAGTTTTTAAAAAAATGTAGATTGTGGGCCAGCGCCGCGTCTCACTAGGCTAATCCTCTGCCTTGCGGCGCCGGCACACCAGGTTCTAGTCCCGGTCGGGGCACCGGATTCTTTACCGGTTGCCCCTCTTCCAGGCCAGCTCTCTGCTGTGGCCCAGGAGTGCAGTGGAGGATGGCCCAAGTCCTTGGGCCCTGCACCCCATGGGAGACCAGGATAAGTACCTGGCTCCTGCCATCGGATCAGCATGGTGCGCCAGCCGCGGCGGCCATTGGAGGGTGAACCAACGGCAAAGGAAGACCTTTCTCTCTGTCTCTCTCTCTCTCACTGTCCACTCTGCCTGTCAAAAAAAATTTTTTTTAAAAATGTAGATTATGAAGAATTAGGAAAAATAATCTACATTTTTATTAAGTTTTAGAAGACTCCTTGTATCTACACACACATATATACAAAGGGGATGAGAGTGAGCATGGGTGTTGAAGAAAAATATTGATTCTGAAAAAAATTAATTCTAATGGGAAAAATTGACCATTGAGGGTAAGAATATCTAAGAAGTTGGAAAGATTATTTAGCAAAGGAATGTAATCATAATGATTAAGTTTTCTGTAAAGACTAAATTCTGCCTCCTATGCTTTGGCACTTTGTCACTTTTAAGGTCATTTTCATTAACCTTGCTCTCTTTTGGCCATGCTAGACAATTGTCCTCCACAGCAGGATAGAAAATTTTAACTTGCAATAGTTTATGAGAAGTCAGTTATGAAATTGGAGTTTTACGTGGACGTGGAGCCCATTTTCCCACTAGCAGTTGTCAGAACATAATCCTCTATAACTTTAAGCTATACCAAAATTAGAGAGTTTCTTTTGGAGTATTTAATGGATCTAATTTTAATTATGTCCATAGTCCAAGTTCATATTTCATACTGTGGATTTATAAAAACTGAAAGTAAATTTCTTATTCTTTAAGTTATGAATAACAAGGTTTCAGACCTCATGAAAGTTTTAAAAACATTTCCAAGGAGGTTTCTCAATTCTTTTAATTGCCTGTTTTGCTATTCTGGATTAGTATTACAAGGATCATGAGAATGATACTTCCATTATTGAAGAGTACATGTGATAAATAAATGAAAACCTGAGTCCTCCTAAAATGTTTTTAACCTTTAAAGAATATAAATTATTATAAACCTTTAAAGAATATAAATTATTGCTGGAGACAAGGCAATAGTTATCAAATTGTAAATAACACTTAGGGTTTACCCTTTTAGGGAATTTCAAGTATATAAATCATTATTAACTATAGTTACAATGTTGTACATTAGATCTGCAGGACTTTTTCATTTTATCTAAGTGAAACTTTTTACCCCTTGACCCAGCATTTCTCTATTTCACTCTCACTACCTGTTCTAATTTTTTTAAATGTCTATTTTAGATTATAAATAAAAATAAGATATTTGAAATAAACATTAAATTGTATATTTCAACTCTGTACAATTTAAAATGATTTATTATTTATTTGAAAGGTAGTTAAAAAGGAGAGGGGAAAAAGGAGAGAGGAAGAGTGGTGGGGGGGGGAGAGGAGGAGGAAGAGGAGAAAGAGATCACGATCTTTCATTTGCTTGTTTGCTCTCCAAATGGCCACAAGAGTCAGGGCTGGGCCAAGCCTAAGGCAGGAGCCAGGAACTCCATCATAGTCTCCCATATGAGTGGTGAGTACTCAAGTACCTGGGCCATCTTCCTCTGCCGTCTCTGGCATATTAGCTGGGAGCTGGATTGGAAGTGGAATAGGTGGGACTTGAACTGGTGCTAATATGGGATTGTGTCATTACAGGTGGTGGTTTAACCCAAAATACCCAATACTGGTCCCACTTGTATACAGTTTTATTTTTTTGATAGAGTTAGTGAAAGAGAGAGATAGAGAGAAAGGTCTTCCTTCCGCTGATTCACCCCCCAAGTGGCCACCACGGCTGGCGCACTGTGCCGATCCGAAGCCAGGAGCCAAGTGTTTCCTCCTGGTCTCCCATGTGGGTGCAGGCGCCCAAGGATCTGGGCAGTCCTCCACTGCCTTCCCGGGCCACAGCAGAGAGCTGAGTGGAAGAGGAGCAACTGGGATTAGAACCCGGTGCCCAAATGGAATTCCAGCACCAGAGGTGGAGGATTAGCCAAGTGAACCACGGCGCCGACCCAATATATACAGTTTTTAAAGATATATTTTGTTTCTATTTGCAAGGCAGAGAGATACAGATATAAAGAGAGAATTTCCACTCATTCATTCACTCCTCAAATGCCCACAATGGTCAGGTCAGGGCCTAAGTTGGGAGCCAGGAATGCAATTCAGATCTCCCATATGTTTGGAAGAGACCAAATTACTAGCACCACTGCCTCCCAGTTGTGCATCCGCAGGAAGCTGGCGTTGGGAGCCAGTGTCTAGATCTGAATTCAGGTCCTCCAACGTGGAACATAGGCTTCCTAACCAGCATGTTAACTGCTAAGCTTAATTCCTGCCTCTCCATTTTTTGTCAGTGGTATCTCAGTAAAGTTGGAAACAGGATGGTGAAAGTTTGACAAAAAAATCAAATCAACCTCTTGAAAAGAGTGCCATCAAACATTTCCAACTGTGGCAGGCAGTCTTCTGAGATAACCACTCAGGTTCCTCCTATCTCCATATCCCTTAACTCTAGTGGACACAAACTGTATTTTCCCATTCCTAAGTGTCTGGAGTATAAGGATTCCACTTTTGCAATTAGGTTACTTATATGGCAAAGGTGGTGTTTTAGTTGATATGATTAAGGTCCCTAATCAGTTTACTTTAAATTCATCAAAAGGGAGATTATCATGAGTGAGCATGGCATAATCACATAGCCCCCCCCCCCCTTTAAGATTTATTTATTTAAAAGGCAGAGTTACAGCAGAGAGGCAGAGGGAGAAAGAGAGAGAGAGAGGCAGAGAGAGAGAGAGAGGTCTTCCATCCACTGGTTCACTCCCCTAATGGCCGCAGTGGCCAGAGCTGGGCCAATCCGAAGCCAGAAGCCAGGAGCTTCTTCTGGGTCTCTCACACAGGTGCAGGGGCCCAAGCACTTGGGCCATCTTCTACTGCTTTCCCAGGCCATAGCAGAGAGCTGGATCGGGAGAGGAGCAGCTGGGACTTGAACTGGCTCCCATATTGGATGCCGGCACTGCAGTAGGCAGCTTTACCTGCTATGCCACAGCACCAGCCCCAACCACATACATCCTTAAAAAATCTAGATGTTAGAGACTTGAAGCAATAAATTTTCTTTATCTTTGTTGCTGGCTTTGAAGAAGCAGACTGCCATGAATTCTATACTAGCAAGCAATTAAATTCTGCTAGCAATCATAAGAGCTCAAGGGAGGACCCCAAGTCACAAATAAAGACCACAGTACAGTTTGCATCTTTAAAAAAATGTTTCCAGCAAGGGAGAGACCAAGAGCAAGAGTGAGAGCAAGAGCAAGAGAGAGAATCTTCCATCCATTGGTTCATTCCGTAACAGCCATGCCAAAGTCAGGAAACTGGAACTCCATTCAGATCTCCCACATGGATAGCATAGACCCTAGTAACTTGAAAATCATCTGCTGCCTTCCAGGATGCATTAACAAGAAGCTGGAAGTGCCAGGATTCAAACAGGTTCTCTGATATGAGTTGCTAGAGTTCAAGGGGATACCTTAACCCATTTATCCATAATTCCTGCCCCCCACACTATTGTAGTATCTGGATATGATGTGCTGCTGTAAATAACCAACCAACCTCTTCTTATCCCCTCCAAAAAAAACTAAAACAAACCCAGGGGGAGCTTCAGCATCATCCAGTGGGTAAAGGAGAAAGTAATTTTTGAGGAATATGGTGGAGAATGCAAAAATTGCCTTGAATAGATGTTAGAATCATCATTCTCTTTGTGTCTTTCTCTTTCTCCCTTTCAAGAAAAAAAGATTATTGATCTAAGGAATGCTGCTGTTGAGAGTTCCAAAAGAAGTGAGAAATGTGTTATTGGAAACTGGAGGAAAGGAAATCCTTGTCTGTAGTGGTAGGAAATATAGTACATTTATGTGGAAAACAGAGCTTGTAAACAATGAAATTGTTTATCTAGCTAAGGAGCTTTCCAAACAAAATGTGAGTTTTTTTCTTGCTACTTATATTAAAATGTAAGAAAGGATAGAGCAAGTGAGGGGAAAACTGTTAGGACCAGATAATTTTGAAAATTCTCAGCCTCTCCAGATGGCAAAAGACAGTAAAGGTCAGAATTGGCAGCTCTACATGCGGCATATAGAAATCGCTGAGTATATGACCATTCAACCTTTTGCAAAAAAACTTTTGAAAGATCAAAAGGTCAGAATATTCAGTTGCACAAAATCCTATTTCATTTGAAGTGTGTCTCACAGATATCCACATTACACCAGAGGGACCCTAGGAAACAAGAGTATTGTCCCTCAACCATCTCAGCAAAGGCCAAAGATAAAGGATTAAATCCAGGCAAGAACCTCACCATCCTTGAGAAAATTATTTCAGCAGAACCCCTGCCAACTTGGGATAAGAGAGAGAGAACAAAAGGACATGAGAAGATGGAAGGGAAAGCCGTGGGGTTTATTCCCAGGCTCTGAAACCTAATCAAGGAATTCTTAGCTGGATTCCGTAACTGTCATGGACCAGTGATTCTTTTCGACTTCATGTTTCACACTTTTTTGAACCGCAACATATACAGCTACCATTCTATGCTTGTGCTGTTATTGTTTGTTGAATAAATTTGCAGTAAATAGCTTGTCTCTTAGTTTCACAGATGTGAAAATGGATAAGAATTGAGCCCACGTGATTTACATAATGATTTACATCTGGGAGTCTAGTGGGCACCTGTATCTGATTTACAATGAGAGATTTTGGACTTTGAGCTGCTGCTAGATAGGATGAAACACTTAGGAAACTCTGGACAGAGTGAATGTATCTTGCATGATTCTTTGGGAGGAATTCATTGGAAGCTAGAACGTGGACTGTTGATGGATCCTGTTTTCCATTGTCTGGTGTAAAAGTTCTGTATGGTATTCTCCCTTGGATATAGGTTAAGACCTGTAAGTGGTTAATTTTCACACTTATTATTTGGTTATATTGTATAGTGCATTCAGGAAATTTTGCAGATTTAGGGTTCCCAATCAGTTTATTTTAACTAAGTCAGTTTAGTCTAATTTAAAAGGATATTATCTTGGGTTGTTCTGACCTTATGGGACGATCTCTTAAAGAAGGATATAGAATCATTTCTCGGCCTTTTGGCAAAGATCGAGTGTAAAAAAGGATCTAGAAGTCACAGAGATTCTGCTCTTGTGTTCTCCTCGGTTCATCTGTTGTCTTGTTTCTTTCATACTTGCAGGCTTAATTCACTTAAAAATTCATTCAGTAATAACACTCATAACCATTTTAGTATATATTTGTATATTTATTTCATTATTTATCGCCCAAATACTTTGTTTTTGAAGTTTTACTCTTCCTTTCTGCTAGCCTGAGTTGACTTTTCTAGGAGATAGCTAACACATTTGTAGTGACTCTTCCTTCTCACGGCTGGAGAATTAGGCAGGCTGCCCGCAGCTTGCCTTGGCGGAGCAGGGGAAGTGCACCACTGGCCACTCAGCCTCCCTGAACCCGGGGGACAATCAGACGCGGTGGGGAGCCCAGTCCAAGCCAAGCCGGATCTCATTTTATTGTAAAAGGGAGGTACTTATATAGCTAAGGTACTGAGTGGATGCGGGCAAGGCGTGGGGTGATGTGATGCAAAAGGGTTTTAGCCACTCCTATTATACCACCTTAAAGATCATTAGGCAAAAGCGCCCTAGGGCTGGGTCTTTTACCACCAGGGATTTGAAACACAGGTTTTCAAATTCGAGGCAGGCTCAGGAAGTTCCTCTAGGCCTTTCTGGATTCAGCCTCCCCCACACACATTTATTATTTATTGCAATAAATGGAGACAATTTCAGGGTTTACATTTAGTCTTTCAGTCTATGAAAGTGGTATATTGTGCGCCTGGAGCTTAGGGTCCAGAGCAAGCAGATCTAGATTCTGACAGGTCAGAGTAAGGTCAGAGCCATTTGTGAGTTAGTACCTCCTTTACTCACAGGGATCGTGAGAAGTACACAAGAATCAGCCACTTGCTCCTGATGGCAGTGGGGCCAGAGGATTTATCTACTTTTGTGTCTGTGGCAGCGGTTGGACACACACACACACACACACACCCCTACATATAGCTAGCCACACATTCACATATAGTCACATCCACCACATACACATGTCCATGTCCATCCACAAGCAGTCACATCTAACCATGCCATGGGAGCATAGTTAAGGGGGCAAGGGCAAAAAGCATAGGAATTTGATAAATATAGTCTTTCCTATGTATATCTATCCATATTAGGTATTATCAAATTATCTCAATGTTTTTTAATTTTCAGTATTGAAAATTGGACTTTTTGCTATTACTTAAATGATTCCTTGTATTCTATTTCTGCCATGGGTAGTAAAAAATTAATTTTTCTGTCCTAGGTTAATATTATTCAAATGATTTTCTGATCACTTCTTCAACAACACTAGACTTCACACCCCCCTCTAGTATTTCTAAATTAGCACATACCTTCTGATAGTTTAAGTCTTGTACATCCCTATGTAGTCCCCCAAACAGCAGGTGGTATTTACATATTGTCTAGGTATATGAAAAGTAGAAAATCTATCCAATTGGTTCTTTTTGTATGAAAATGAATCTGTTTATCTTGTATTTTATTTGTAGTATTTATGACTTTAATGTTCTCAAAGCTTTGTAGTCTTATGTCGGAATCATTGAAACTATTCAGAGAAGGGCTTGCATTGTTCTAATAAGTGAACAAATTCTAATAAGTGAACAAATTCTCACAAATCCGGTGAGGGTAGGGGTACAGGTAATTATCACAGTAGAATAATGATGTCTGCCTCAACTGCCCACCTCATTTCACCCCTATTTTCAAGGGTACTACAAAAAGTTTATGAAAAATTATAATTAAAAGTATATTTTGGTGCAAATAAATTTTGAAATCCATGCATCATTTATTCCTAGTATGGTTTTTTTCCATTGACTTTTTTTTAAAGAAGATTTATTTATTTATTTGGGAGGCAGATATACTAAGAGAGAGGGAAAGACACAGAGAGGTCTTCCATCTACAAGTTCACTCCCTTAATGGCTGCAATGACTGGAGCTGGGCCACTCAGGAGCCAGGAGCTTCTTCTGGCCTCCCACATGAGTAAGGGCCCAAGAACTTGGGCCATCTTTCACTATTTTTCCAGGACATTAGCAGGGAGCTGGATCAAAAGTGGAGCAGCCAGGACTCAAACCGGCACCCATATGGGATGCCAGCACCTCAGGCAGAGGCTTAAGCTACTACACCGCAGTGCTGGCTCCTCTCTTAACATTTTGAAGACCCTCATATACACTGCATAATTTCAGGAAGTAGTTCTTTGAGAAATTTGCAATAATTGTAGAGAACTGTTTCTCAGAAGCAAATGATTGGAAACTAAATACAAATTCATGGCTCATGGCTCAGTCTCTCTCTCTCTCTCTCTTTTTTTTTTTTCTCCTGATTAACAAGACCGCTGTACTTAAAATTAAATCCTCTCCTGGGCTCACAGCTGGTACTGCAAACACTGCTAATTGGACAGACTGAAGTGTGAAACTAAATATATATGTTGTCATTTTACTCAACAGTTTCTGGAAAATATATTGCAGGTAAATCAGCAGGCGTTAGCAAAGATTTGGAGAAAGTACACACAAGCATATTAAGCCTCATGATGGATATGTTTCCTGCTGGAGCAAAGCAAGCATCTGACTTTTGTAGCCTTTACTGAAGTGGCATAGATTTGTCATGCTGCAAACAAATGGGACTTTTGCCTTGTAAAATTTTGAATATTCTGATTGGTTTTTGGATAACAACCTTCACAATTCCTTTCCAACATTTTTCTTCCTTCAACATGTTGTTTCCATTGTTTGGTACAATGGTGAGACATTGCTTGGGAGGCCTGTGTCCCATACTTGAGTGCCAGAATTCGAGTCCCAGCTCTTTCTGATTTCAGCTTTGTGATAATGCATATACATGGAGTCAATAGCCGATAGCTCAATTACATGGGTCCTTGGCTCCCACAGAGGAGACCTGCATGGAGTTCCGGGCTCCTGGCTTTGAACTGGCCCAACTCTGGCTGCAGCAGGCATTTATGAAGCAGCAGATGGAAGGTCTTTGTCTTTTCTTACTATCTCATTTCCTTTCAAAGAAAATGAAAATAAATAAAAATTTATCAACTATATATCAGATAATTCTAAAATATAATTTTAAATGCATTACATTGGTTAAGTTATGCAAGAGGACCCTATTAAATCTGAGCCTAGTGTTCAGCCAAATAGACAACTATAATTTATTCATTTTTGTTTTCTTTTTTTGAATCTCAGTGAGATAGGAGCACAGGAAATCAGATAACTAGAAATTTAAAAGGAGGGTGTCATGCTGTGCCACAGTGAGTATAGCTGCTGCTTGCAATGCCAGTATCCCATATGGCTGCCTGTTCATGTCCCAGCAGCTCTACTTCCAATACAAGCTCCTGGCTGATGGCCTGAAAAAAAATAGTGAAAGAAGGCCCAAGTGTTTGGGACCCTGTCAATCTATGAGAGACTGGAAGAAGCTCCTGGCTCGTGATTTCAGCCTGACCAAGCCCTGGCCATTGTGGCCATCTGGGGAGTGAACAGGTAAATAGAAGATCTCATTCTTTCTGTGTCTTTCTGCCCCCCAACTGTAATTGTGACTTTCAGATAAATAAGTCTTATTTTGTAAAATATAAATTTAAAAGGAAAGAAAATAAAATAGGAACCTCATTAGTGTTCTCTTGGGATCCAGTGTTTTATATACTTTTATGATAAGATTTTATATTCAAGTCTTTGTAACCATAGATATCGCTTACCATGTTGGAACTTTCTCTCCTTTTTAATTCTGTCTATTGTTATTATCAGATACTTGGTCATTTATTTATGTGATCCCTTTGAAACTTAATCCTATCTATATGATCAAATATGATCACTTTGACAAGTAAGATGGCATTAATACCACCCAGCTTAATGGGATTTGGCATCCCATGGCAAGTTTTTAGATTTACCCTTAGGAGTAGGTCTGTGGGAATGTGTACTGTATAGCTCCTCCCTCTCTTGTTCCAACTCTTATTTTTTACTAGGATCTATTTTCAGTTGACTTAATACACCTATGATAATTGGGAAGGAAGAAGTCAAACTATACTCTCTGCAGATGATATGATTCTTTATTTAGGGGATACAAAGAACTCTACTAAAAGAATATTGGAACTCATAGAAGAGTTTGGCAAAGTAGCAGGATATAAAATCAATGCACAAGAATCAATAGCCTTTGAATACAGAGGCAATGCCACAGCTGAGGAAGAACTTCTACGATCAGTCCCATTTACAATAGCCACAAAAACAATCAAATACCTTGGAATATACTTAATCAAGGATGTCAAAGATCTCTACAATGAGAATTACAAAATCTTAAAGAAAGAAATAGAAGAGGATACCAAAAATGGAAAAATCTTCCATGCTCATGGATTGGAAGAATCAATATCATCAAAATGTCCATTCTCCCAAAAAAAATTTATGGATTCAATGTGATACCAATCAAAATACCGAAGATATTCTTCTCAGATCTGGAAAAAATGATGCTGAAATTCATATAGAGGCACAGGAGACCTCAAATAGATAAAACAATCTTGTACAGCTAAAACAAAGCCGGAGGCATCACAATACCAGATTTCAGGTCATACTATAGGGCAGTTGTAATCAAAACAGCATGGCACTTGTACAGAAACAGATGGATAGACCAATGGAACAGAATAGAAACACCAGAAATCAATCCAAACATCTGCAGCCAACTTATATTTGATCAAGGATCTAAAACCAATTCCTGGAGCAAGGACAGTCTATTCAACAAATGGTGCTGGGAAAACTGAATTTCCATGTGCAGAAGCATGAAGCAAGATCCCTACCTTACACCTTATACAAAAATCCACTCAACATGGATTAAAGACCTAAATCTACGACCTGACACCATCAAATTATTAGAGAACATTGGAGAAACCCTTCAAGATACAGGCACAGGCAAAGACTTCTTGGAAAAGACCCAAAAAGCACAAGCAGTCAAAGCCAAAATTAACAATTGGGATTACATCAAATTGAGAAGTTTCTGTACTTCAAAGGAAATAGTCAGGAAAGTGAAGAGGCAAACAACAGAATGGGAAAAAATATTTGCAAATTATGCAACAGAGAAAGGATTAATGACCAGAATCTACAAAGAGATCAAGAAACTCCACAACATTAAAATAAACAACCCACTTAAGAGATGGGCCAAGGACCTCAATAGACATTTTTCAAAAGAGGAAATCCAAATGGCCAACAGGCACATGAAAAAATGTTCAAGGTCATTAGCAATCAGGGAAATGCAAATCAAAACCACAATGAGGTTTCACCTCACCCAGGTTAGAATGGCTCACATGCAGAAATCTACCAACAACAGATGCTGGCGAGGATGTGGGGGAAAAGGGACACTAACCCACTGTTGGTGGGAATGTAAACTGGTTATGCCATTATGGAAGTCAGTCTGGAGATTTCTCAGAAACCTGAATATAACCCTACCATTCAACCCAGTCATCCCACTCCTTGGAATTTACCCAAAGGAAATTAAATTTGCAAATAAAAGAGCAGTCTGCACCTTAATGTTTATTGCAGCTCAATTCACAATAGCTAAGACCTGGAACCAACCTAAATGCCCATCAACAGTAGACTGGATAAAGAAATTATGGGATATGTACTCTATAGAATACTATACAGCTGTAAAAAAAAAAAAAAGGAAATCTGGTCATTTGCAACAAAATGGAGGAATCTGGAACACATCATGCTGAGTGAAATGAGCCAGTCCCAAAGGGACAAATATCATGTTTTCCCAGATCAGTGACAACTAACTGAGCGCTTAAAAGGAAACCTGTTGAATTGAAATGGGCACTATGAGAAATAATTACTTGATCAGCCCTTGTCCTGACTGTCGAGGAACAACTTACTATTTTATTCCTTTTAGTGTTTTTTTGTTCTACTTAATACCATTGGTTGAACTCTTTAATTACACACAATTATTCTTAATCATTTACATTTCACTGAAAAGTGATCCCTGTTAAATATAAGAGGGGGAATAAGAGAGGGAGGAGGAGCACATGCTCACTTGGACTTACCCCTAATGGTAGAGCTAGAAACATACCAGGGGATTCCAATTCAGTCGCTTCAAGGTGGCATGTACCAATGCCAACTTACTTGTTAAAGTGATCAGTTTAAGTTCATAATTGATTAAAAGATAGGATTAAGTGTCAAAGGGATTACATAAATAAGACCAGTGTCTGCAAATAATAATAGATAGAATGATAGAATTAAAAAGGAGAGAATGATCCTACATGGGAAGCAGCATACACAGCAGGCTCATAGAAGGGCAGATGTCCTAAACAGCACTCTGGCCTCCAAATCAGCCCTTAAGGCATTCGGATCTGGCTAATAAGCCTATGAGAGTTTTGCAGGCATGGAAAGACAAGACACTGTGGCAAAAAAAAAAAAAAAAAAAAAAAAAAAAAAAAAATGACCTAAATGAAAGATCTCTGTGAGTGAGATCCCAGCAGAAAGAACAGGCCATCAAAGAAGGAGGTACCTTTCTCTGAATGGAGGAGAGAACTTCTGCTTTGACTATGGCCTTGTCTAAATAAGGTCCGAGTTTGTGAACTCAAGAGGGTCCCATAGCCTTGGCAGCTCATGACAAGGGCCTCGGATGATTACTGACATTATAAATAAGAGTGTCAATTGTTAACAACAGGAGTCACTGTGCACTTTCTCCCCATGTAGGATCTCTATCCTTTTGTGTTGTACTATGTGATTTAACGGCGTAACTAGTACTCAAACAGAATACTTTAGACTTTTTGTTTCTGTGTGGGTTTATGCTGTTGAAATCTTTACTTAGTATATACTAAATTGATATTCTGTATATAAAGATAATTGAAAATGAATCTTGATGTGAATGGGATGGGAGAGGGAGTGGGAGATGGGATGGTTGTGGATGGGAGGGAGGAAAAAGCCACTATAATCCAAAAATTATACTTTGGAAATTTATATTTATTAAATAAAAGTAAAAAACATAAAGACCAATATAACTTCAGAAAAATAAAATGCAGGCGTGCATCCTGTTATACTTGCATCTAATAATCTATATTATATTAGTAGACAGGGAATCTGATGTGAGGTAATGCTCCCACCTTTGAGTAATCTTTCTGTATCCCCCTTTGTATTAGCAATGGGTCCATATTATGCTGTCTTCACACTTATACCCAAGACTTCGGATGTGGGAGTTGACTACTGGGGGTGGGGTGTCTGTTGGTTTATGGAACTGCTTGTCTGGGGACAGCAGTGATAAGCTATTATACTATGAGACATCATTTTTAAAAGTCATAAATGCAATGGCCAAACAATTTTCTGGAAATTGTTATATGTTCTAAGAAAGTAGACAGGATACTGATAATTGGTGAGGAGGAAAATTCTTATGTGCACAGATGGGGCAATTCTGTGCCAGTTCCTGTGAAACATTTTCAAGATGCAAGAAAAAGGATAAACTGTAAAGGATGACTTTATTTTGTAGTGCATAAGAGTCATGACTTAGGGAGAAATCTATGTCAAAACATCAGTGTTGGCTACAGTTCTAAGAACCAATAGAACAGAAATGACAGGAAGAGGCTTGTAAACCGTTTTTTTTTGTTTTTGTTTTTGTTTTCTAGTCTTTTTTTAACTTTTATTTAATAAATATAAATTTCCAAAGTACAGCTGATGGATTACAGTGGCTTCCCCCCCATAACTTCCCTCCCACCGCAACCCTCCCAACTCCCACTCCCTCTCCCATTCCATTCACATCAAGATTCATTTTCAATTATCTTTATATACAGAAGATTGATTCAGTATATACTAAGTAAAGATTTCAACAGTTTGCACCCACACAGAAACACAAAGCAAAAAGTACTGTTTGAGTACTAGTTATAGCATGAATTCACATTGTATAACACATTAAGGACAGAGATCCTACATGAGGAGTAAGTGCACAGTGACTCCTGTTGTTGACTTAACAATTGACACTCTTGTTTATGGCATCAGTAATCACCCTAGGCTCTTGTCATGAGCTGCCAAGGCTATGGAAGACTTTTGAGTTCGCCAACTCTGATCTTATTTAGACAAGGTCATAGTCAAAGTGGAAGTTCTCTCCTCCCTTCAGACAAAGGTATCTCCTTCTTTGATGGCCCCATTCTTTCCACTGGGATCTCACTCGCAGAGACCTTTTTTTTTATTTTATTTTTTTTTAAAACTTTTATTTAATGAATATAAATTTCCAAAGTACGACTTATGGATTACAATGGCTTCCCCCCATACCGTCCTTCCCACCCACAACCCTCCCCTTTCCCACTCCCTCTCCCCTTCCATTCACATCAAGATTCATTTTCGATTATCTTAATATACAGAAGATCAGCTTAGTATACATCAAGTATGGATTTCAACAGTTTGCTCCCACACAGAAACATAAAGTGAAAAATAATGGATGATTTTTTTTAAATGATGATGAAATCAGATCAGACCTATTGTCATGTTTAATCCCAGTGAGAGTCAAGTTGGGAATTGATAATTTCTTTTTTTTTTTTTTTTACAGAGGATCAGTTTAGTATGCATTAAGTAAGGATTTCAACAGTTTGCACCCCCATAGAAACACAAAGTGAAATATATTGTTTGAGTACTCATTATAGCATTAAGTCTCAATGTACAGCACATTAAGGACAGAGATCCTACATGAGGAGTAATTGCACAGTGACTCCTGTTGTTGACTTTACCAATTGACACTCCTGTCTATGGCATCAGTAATCTCCCTATGCTCCAGTCATGAGTTTCCAAGGCTATGGAAGCCCTCTGAGTTCTCCGACTCTTATCTTGTTTAGACAAGGTCATAGTCAAAGTGGAGGTTCTCTCCTCCCTTCAGAGAAAGGTACCTCCTTCTTTGATGACCTGTTCTTTCCACTGGGATCTCACTCGCAGAGATCTTTTGCCAGAGTGTCTTGGCTTTCCATGCCTGAAATACTCTCATGAGCTTTTCAGCCAGCTCCGAATGCCTTTAGGGCTGATTCTGAGGCCAGAGTACTATTTAGGACATCTGCCATTCTATGAGTCTGCTGAGTATCTCACTTCCCATGTTGGATCACTCTCCCCTTTATTTACTCCATTGGTTAGCGTTAGCAGGTACTAGACTTGTCTATGTGCTCCCTTTGACTCCCAGTCCCTCCACCATGACCAACTGTGAACAGAAACTGATCACCTGGAACAGTGAGATGGCATTGGTACATGCCACCTCGATGGGATTGAATTGGAATCCCCTGGTATGCTTCTAACTCCACCACTTGGGGCAAGTCAGCCTGAGCATGTCCCAAATTATACATCTCTTCCCTCTCCCATTCCCACTCCCATGTTCAACAGGGATCACATTTCAGTTAATTTTCAACACTTAAGAATAACTGTGCATCAATTACAGAACTAAACCAGTCATATTAAGTAGAACAGATAAAAAAACTACTAAGAGGGATAATGTATTAAGTTGTTCATTAACAGTCAGGGCTATGCTGATCAAGCCACCGTTTCCCATAGTGTCCACCTCACTCCAACAGGTTTCCCTCTTGGTGTTGTCAGTCGTCACCGATCAGGGAGAACATATGGTATTTGTCCCTTTGGGACTGGCTTATTTCACTCAGCATGATGTGTTCCAGATTCCTCCATTTTGTTGCAAATGACTGGATTTCATTGTTTCTTACTGTGGTATAGTATTCTAAAGAGCACATATCCCATAATTTCTTTATCCAGTCTATCGTTGATGGGCATTTAGGTTGGTTCCAGGTCTTGGCTATTGTGAATTGAGTTGCAATAAACATTAGGGTGCAGACCTCTTTTTTGTTTGCCAATTTCATTTCCTTTGGGTAAATTCCAAGGAGTGGGATGGCTGGGTCGAACGGTAGGGTTATCTTCAGGTTTCTGAGGAATGTCCAGACTGACTTCATAGTGGCTTGACCAGTTTGCATTCCCACCAACAGTGGGTTAGTGTCCCTTTTCCCCCACATCCTCGCCAGCATCTGTTGTTGGTAGATTTCTGCATGTGAGCCATTCTAACCTGGGTGAGGTGAAACCTCATTGTGGTTTTGATTTGCATTTCCCTGATTGCTAATGACCTTGAACATTTTTTCATGTGCCTGTTGGCCATTGGGATTTCCTCTTTTGAAAAATGTCTATTGAGGTCCTTGGCCCATCTCTTAAGTGGGTTGTTGGTTTTGTTTTTGTGGAGTTTCTTGATCTCTTTGTAGATTCTGGTTATTAACCCTTTATCTGTTGCATAGTTTGCAAATATTTTTTCCCATTCTGTCGGTTGTCTCTTCACTCTCCTGACTGTTTCTTTTGCAGTACAGAAACTTCTCAATTTGATGCAATCCCAATAGTTGATTTTGGCTTTGACTGCCTGTGCCTCCTGGGTCTTTTCCAGAAATTCTTTGCCTGTGCCAATATCTTGAAGGGTTTCTCCAATGTTCTCTAGTAACTTGATGGTGTCAGGTCGTAGATTTAGGTCTTTAATCCATGTTGAGTGGATTTTTGTGTAAGGTGTAAGGTAGGGGTCTTGCTTCATGATTCTGCACGTGGAAATCCAATTTTCCCAGCACCATTTATTGAATAGACTGTCCTTGCTCCAGGAATTAGTTTTAGATCCTTGATCAAATATAAGTTGGCTGTAGATGTTTGGGTTGATTTCTGGTGTTTCAATTCTGTTCCATTGGTCTATCCATCTGTTTCTGTACCAATACCATGCTGTTTTGATTACAACTGCCCTGTAGTATGTCCTGAAATCTGGTATTGTGATGCCTCCGGCTTTGTTTTTGTTGTACAAGATTGCTTTAGCTATTCGAGGTCTCTTGTGCCTCCATATAAATTTCAGCATCATTTTTTCCAGATCTGAGAAGAATGTCTTTGGTATCTTGATTGGTATTGCATTGAATTTATAAATTGCTTTTGGGAGAATGGACATTTTGATGATATTGATTCTTCCAATCCATGAGCATGGAAGATTTTTCCATTTCTTGGTATCCTCTTCTATTTCTTTCTTTAAGGTTTTGTAATTTTCATCGTAGAGATCTTTAACGTCTTTGGTTAAGTTTATTCCAAGGTATTTGATTGTTTTTGTAGCTATTGTGAATGGGATTGATCTTAGAAGTTCTTCCTCAGCCATGGCATTGTCTGTGTATACAAAGGCTGTTGATTTTTGTGCATTGATTTTATAACCTGCTACTTTGCCAAACTCTTCTATGAGTTCCAATAGTCTCTTAGTAGAGTTCTTTGGGTCCCCTAGATACAGAATCATGTCATCTGCAAAGAGGGATAGTTTGAGTTCTTCCTTCCCAATTTGTATCCCTTTAATTTCTTTTTCTTGCCTAATAGCTCTGGCTAGAACCTCCAGAACTATATTGAATAGCAGTGGTGAGAGTGGGCATCCCTGCCTGGTACCAGATCTCAGTGGAAATGCTTCCAACTTTTCCCCATTCAATAGGATGTTGGCTGTGGGTTTTTCATAGATTGCTTTGATTGTACTGAGGAATGTTCCTTCCAAACCCAGTTTGCTTAGAGTTTTCATCATGAACGGGTGTTGTATTTTATCAAATGCTTTCTCGGCATCTATTGAGATAATCATATTGTTTTTCTTCTGCAGTTGTTAATTTGGTGTATCACATTGATTGTCTTGCGCACATTAAACCATCCCTGCATACCAGGGATAAATCCCACTTGGTCTGGGTGGATGATCTTTCTGATGTGTTGTTGCATTCTATTGGCGAGATTTTTATTGAGGATTTTTGCATCTATGTTCATCAGGGATATTGGTCTGTAATTCTCTTTCAGTGCTGCATCTTTTTCCGGCATAGGAATTAAGGTGATGCTGGCTTCATAGAAAGAATTTGGGAGGACTCCCTCTTCTTCGATTGTTCTGAATAGTTTGAGAAGAATTGGAGTTAGTTCTTCTTTAAACGTCTGGTAGAATTCAGCAGTGAATCCATCTGGTCCTGGGC
This sequence comes from Oryctolagus cuniculus, assembly GCF_964237555.1. NCBI lineage: Eukaryota > Metazoa > Chordata > Mammalia > Lagomorpha > Leporidae > Oryctolagus > Oryctolagus cuniculus. The sequence continues at coordinate 207,499,501 of NC_091432.1, read as the reverse complement.
TTTTCTTTGTTGGGAGGGCCTTTATTACTGTTTCAATTTCTGTCTCAGTTATGGGTCTGTTTAGGTTTTGATGTCTTCCTGGTTCAATTTAGGTAGGTTGCATGTGTCCAGGAATCTATCCATTTCTGATAGGTTTCCTTGTTTGCTGGCATACAAGTCCTTGTAGTAATTTCTGATGATTCTTTTTATTTCTGTGGTGTCTGTTGTTACGTTTCCTTTTTCATCTCTGATTTTATTGATTTGGGTCTTTTCTCTTCTTTTTTTAGTTAGTTGGGCCAATGGGGTGTCAATTTTGTTTATTTTTTCAAAAAACCAGCTCTTCGTTTGGCTGATTTTTTGTAATGTTTTTCTTGATTCAATCCTGTTGATTTCTTCTCTGATTTTAATTATTTCTCTTCTCCTACTAGATTTGGGTCTGGTTTGCTGTAGGTTTTCTAGATCCTTGAGGTGAATTGAAAGCTCATCTATTTGGTGTCTTTCCAATTTCTTGATGTAGGCACCTATTGATATAAACTTTCCTCTTAACACTGCTTTTGCTACGTCCCATAAGTTTTGGTATGTTGTGCTGTCATCCTCATTTACTTCCAGAAAGTTTTTGATTTCTCTTTTGATTTCTTCTATGACCCATTGTTCATTCAGGAGCATGTTGTTCAATCTCCATGTGTTTGCGTATGCTCTAGGGATTCCTGAGTTGCTAATTTCCAACTTCATTCCTTTATGGTCTGAGAAGCTGCATGGTATGATTCTAATTCTTTTGAATTTGCTGAGACTTGCTTTATGGCCTAGTATGTGGTCAATCCTAGAGAAGCTTCCATGTACTGCTGAGAAGAATGTAAAATCTTTAGCTGTAGGGTTGAAAGTTCTGTATATATCTGTTAGATCCATTTGGGCTATAGTGTCGTTTAAATCTACTGTATCCTTGTTGATCTTCTGACCGGATGATCTGTCTATTTCTGAGAGTGGAGTATTGAAGTCCCCCAGTACTACTGTATTGGGGTCTAAGTCTCCCTTTAAGTCCGTTAATAAATCTTTTAGATAAACTGGTGCCCTGTAGTTAGGTGCATATACATTGATAATTGTTATATCTTCCTGTTGAATTGATCCCTTAATCATGATATAGTGTCCCTCTTTGTCTCTCTTAACAGTTTTTGTGGTAAAGTTTATGTTGTCCGATATTAAGATGGCTACGCCCGCTCTTTTTTCATTTCTGTTGGCATGGTATATCTTTTTCCAGCCTTTCACTTTCAGTCTGTATGGATCTTTGTTGGAAAGATGTGTTTCTTGTAGGCAACAATTAGATGGGTTTTGTTCCTTAACCCAATCAGCCAATCGGTGTCTTTTAACTGGACAGTTCAGGCCATTCATGTTCAATGTGACTAATGATAAGTGGTAACTTTGCCCTGCCATTTGCCAAAGATAAGTTCTAATATATGCTTTGAATTCCCTGTGATCTTTTGCTGTGAGGTTTCCTTCCTTGGTTTCCTTCCTTTACCTTCTTTCATATTGATGACCGTGTTTCTGTGTTTCTGTGTGTAACACATCTTTAAACATCTTTTGCAGGGCTGGACGAGTGGCAACAAATTCTTTCAATTTCTGTTTGCTATGAAAAGTCTTTATTTCACCTTCATTCACAAATGATAGCTTTGCAGGATATAATATTCTGGGCTGGCAGTTGTTCTCTCTTAGTACCTGGGCTATATCTCGCCATTTCCTCCTAGCTTGTAGAGTTTCTGATGAGAAGTCAGCTGTGAGTCTGATTGGAGATCCTCTGAGAGTAATCTGACGTTTCTCTCTTGCACATTTTAGGATCTTTTCTTTATGTTTCACTGTGGAGAGTTTAATTACAACGTGTCGTGGTGAGGATCTCTTTTGGTCATGTTTATTAGGGGTTCTGTGAGCTTCCTGTACTAGGATTTCTCTGTCCTTCTCCAAACCTGGGAAATTTTCTGCTAATATCTCACTAAAAAGGCCTTCCAATCCTTTCTCCCTCTCCATGCCTTCAGGAACTCCTAGAACCCGAATGTTGGTTTTTTTAATAGTATCCTGAAGATTCCTGACAATATGTTTTAGATTTCTAATTTCCTCTTCTTTTCTTTGGTCTGACTGTATCCTTTCCTGTTCTCTGTCTTCTAAGTCTGATATTCTCTCTTCTGCTTCACCCATTCTGTTTGTAAGGCTCTCTATTGTGTTTTTCATTTGATCTATTGAATTCTTCACTTCAGTCACTATCACAGTTTCCTGTTGTACTAGTTGTTTCGTTTCATTTTGATTCCTCCTTAATATTTCATTTTCACGAGAGAGATTTTCTATCTTGCCCATTAAGGATTTGTGTAGTTCCAGAATTTGTTTTTGAGAACTTCTTAATGTTCTTATCAATTTTTTGAGATCTGCTTCTTGCATTTCTTCTATGTCATCATCTTCATAATCTTGAATTGGGGTGTCTTTTTCATTTGAGGGCGTCATGGTGACTTCCTTGTTTTTATTACCTTGGTTTTTGCGTTTGTTATTTGGCATATTGGAGATATTTGGTTTCTTCACTGTGGTGCTTTTTCTTGTTATACTATGACTCTAGATTAAGTGGACTATCTGTTTTTGAATGAGCCTTAGGGCTTGAGATGGGTGTGGCCTGAGAGCTCTGTTTGGTGTGCCAAAGGTGACACTCCCAGGTTAGGCGTGGTAAATCTCTCTCTCTCTCTTTCTTTTTTTTTTTTTTTTTTTTGATTCAAAAGGGAAGTAATTCCGCACAGCTGAACGAAGTTGGAGGTAGTTAGCAGGCAAATGATATACCCACAGGAGCCAGAGATCGGAAGCTCTTTCCCAAGAACCCCACAGGGAATCTGTTCGGCCCTCAGAGTGGGCTCAAATTCTCCTTCAGCCTCCCACTGGGTTGCCAAAGTTACGGAATTGTAGTGTCTCTGGAGAGTGCTCACGTGAATTCCATGAGTTCTCTCCCCCACCGTCTCTTTTTTCACAGTCTCAGTTCAGTAGCACCACAAATTTACTAGGTCCTAATCTCCTGTTAATTCTCCCCGCCCAGAGTCAGGTTTTTCTGCTAGTCTCAGGGCCGGTGCAGACCTGAGGTCGCTCTGCTTATGACGTATGTCCAAGATGGCACCTGCTCTTTGTCTTGCTCGCCCTTGAGAGGTGAGCGGAGAGAGAGAAACCCGTGTCTGTACTAGTCACCCTTTTTTTTTTTTTTTAACCTCTCTCTCTCTCTTCCATTTAGCCTTGTGAACTTCCCCCCCCCCCCCGGGGGTCGTTCCCTCTAGTCTCCTCTCTCCGCTTGCCTGCCGGTGTCTCGGGCTATTGAGGTTCGGCTCACCTCGCGTTCCAGCGCTGGTGTGTTGAGTCTGCCGCTGGTGTCCCGAACTGTGGGCTCCCACGCTCTCCACACAGGTCCGCTGTGAGTCACGCGTTCCGGAAGAGTTTCTTCTGCTGTTTCCTCCCCTACTCTTCCTTGAACCTGCAGTATCTCCACTTTTATTAAACTATCTCTCCCCAGACTATCAGTGTGCTCCCTTCCTATTCCGCCATCTTGCTGGAAACCTGTAAACCGTTTTTGAAATTTCCACTGTCAAAAGGAGCAGTTGACAAAGACATAAAATGAGCTTTCATTGCAATGACCTGTTCCCAAAGGGAATGTTCTAGATAAATTGTGGTTCTAGTACCCATACAACTGAGAGAGAAGAATAAATGCCATTATGATTTTTAATACCTTTTGATGAAGCCTTAGGATTCAGTTATATGTATTGATCATTGCAACTAGTTATTGAACAGCTATGGTGTGCCAGACAGTATATGACACTTGTTATATTTTATTTCATTTTTTTTTGACAGGCGGAGTTAGACTTTGAGAGAGAGACAGAGAGAAAGGTCTTTCTGTTGATTCACCCCCAAATGCTCGCTACGGCCAGCACGCTGTGCCGATCCAAGGCCAGGAGCCAGGTGCTTCCTCCTGGTCTCCCATGCGGGTGCAGGGCCCAAGCACTTGGGCCATCCTCCATTGCCTTCCCGGGCCACAGCAGGGAGCTGGACTGGAAGAGGAGCAACCAGGACAGAACTGGCGCCCTAACTGGGACTAGAACCCGGTGTGCTGGCACAGTAGGCGGAGGATTAGCCTATTGAGCCGTGGTCCTGGCCTAATGCTAACAACTTTTCAAAGTATCTTTATGCTCATTTTATATGTGAAGGAGCTAAGCGTGAGTGACATTCATTAACTTATTGAAGTTACAGATATAGAAGTTCCTGAAGTCTAGATTCAAACCTTGTTATTAGCGATTCCTAGCATATGCTCAACTCATAAAATGCTTGCTGACTGAATGCCCAGTGTTGACCTATAGTAGTGCATTAGAGGTAATTCCATTTCCTTCACTACTGATATTTTCTTATTCTTTCTTTTTGCCCATATCAACTACCTTAACCTTTTATCCCAAATAGAATGAGGCCAACTGCAGAAAGTCTGAGACCATCCATAAAAGAAATAAAGCAAAGAGAACAAGAGGATGAGAAAGACCTGACAGTATCTCAATAGCTGATAGGAACTGTATTCATGCAATATATAGTTCATTTGTTTTGCTTTATCTTCTTCAGTTGGTCTGTGTTGTGTTTCCTTCACTTGTAACAGAAAAAAATGTCAATGAAAATCTGGAAAAATAATAATCAGTATCCTGGGGATTTGAATCTCCAGTCAAATGATGAGCTAATTAAATTAGCTTTCTTTTGCTGATAGACTGACTTTGAACATCTGTACTGGTTTTATTTTTCAGGCATTTACTAGCTTGTGAGGCAAGTAAACAAAACACATTTTCCTGATAATTATAGCCAAACACATACCTTATGGAGAGGATACCTTAAAATCTCTCTAGAGATTTAGCACAGTACTGTTGTATACCTAGAACTAGAGTTCTTTATGAATTTTTATGTTTAAAAACCTTTCTTAAGGGCCCCTGTGAAAATTCTCAAACTGAAGCCTAAGGCTGCCGTAACCAATTTCAGGTTTTTTTGTATCTCTGAATATAATTTCTTGAATTTGTCCTTACCTCATTCCTTCCTTTTCATTGATCACAACACACTTACTCTATGATACTTTTTGGAAATGAACTCTTCCTTTTTAACTCAAGTACTATTCATTGCAATGGCTTTATACCTTGTGTTCATGTCATACTTCACTGGATTGTATTCTTGTTTTCTGGTCTTTCCCCTCGTACTTCTGCATCTACTTCTGCCATTGGGTCTTTCCAGTCTTCTGTCTCTTCAAGTATGACATATACATGCACTTTCCATCCATAAACTCTTTTCTGGAGTTCTGAGAGTAGATCAAAGAAAAAAATCATATACCTAGTCTTCTGTGCTAGTGGAAGAAAAGATATAGTAAGGTGTTGGAGATAAATTTTAACAAAGCCTATCAGAATTCTACCTCAAAAATTTATGGACTTTATAGTGATGCATATGTATTTGTTCAACCACTGCTGTCACTCATTCCTGCTGATCCAAACCCTGAAACGTAGCAGTAATGTCTCAAGTTATCAGGTTCCTATGAAAGGGGATTGGATCTGATATCACAAATTCAATATTTGGCTTGTGTACTTATTCAGTGGGTTGTTAAAGGAAGTTTTAGCCAGGACAACAAGACAATAACTTAAAAAATTATTTATTTATTGGAAGAGTTACAGAGAAGAAGAGAAAGAGACAGAGTCAGAAATCTTACATTTGATGGATCATTCTCCAAATGACTGCAGCATCCAGAGCTGGGGAAGACCAAGGTAGAAGACTAGAACGTGGGTTGCAGGTCCCAAGAACTTGAGCCTTTTTCCAGTGCCTTCCTAGATTCATTATCCAGTAGCTGAATTAGAAGTAGAGCGTAAGGACTTGAACCTGAGCTCCTCTGGGATGCCAGTGTCACAGAAAACAACTTAACTCTCTGCGCCGCAACACTGGCTCATACAGATACTTTTTACAGAACTTAGAGTTTATCTTCTGCAGTTTGGGATTAGTGGACCTATGTGTGCTAGCCTCTGGGACATGCCACAGGCAAGAAATAGACTAGCTCTGTGCTGCACTATGAAAAGGTATAGAGACAGCTATGTTGGGATCAACCTTTACTTACCTCTGCTTCACTCCCCATGGATTTAATACCACCAAACAGGAGAGCAAACCAGACAGAACCACTTAAAACTCTTGCTAATGGCTCTGAATGGGGCAAAGCTTGCAAATTAGATAGGCACATTTATAATATAAAGCAGCAACAGCAATAAAAAATAAGAAAATCAAGAACTGAACAATACTAGTCTACAAAATGGAGTACATTATATGAGGGGGCTTCAAAAAATTAATGGAAATTTTCACATTTTTAAATTCCATTTCTCATTTCTCAGTTTTTTGAAGATTAATGGTTTGGAATATGGGAAGTGTGGTTAATTGTTCCTGGTGAGGAATCTGGGAAACACCAAAAAGAAAAAAAATCATATTTAATCATCTACTGTGCTCAGCTTATATGTGCATGTATGTATATGTATTTATGTGTGTATATATAAAAATATATACATATAACAATATTAAAAAAAGCAAACTCAGGACTTTATTGCCCCTGTGATGGTTAATTTTATGCATCAACTTGGCCACATGCCCAGAAATCAAACAGTAGCCTGGATCGCATTATGAAGTTTCTGTATGGAATTAGAGTTTGAGTGACACAGATGATTTTAAAAAGTATATGTGAGCTCATCCAATCTGCTGAAGGAGAGAAAAACACTGAAGTCCACCATACAAGAGGACATTATACCTCTGAAGCCCCCCAAGGAAGAGGAAATCCTGCCTTTCGATTGCATTTGGAGTCAGATTGATATTCTTCTGCCTGTATAACAAGGTTTTGCAGATTTACTATTTCTTTTGATTCATTGTAATACAAAAGCACCATAAGTGTGTGTGTGAGTGTGTGTTTGCATGTTGTAGGACTGCAGCCTATCAGGTATCCCAGTCCCTACATTCTTGCTCTACATTTATGCATATCTTGTTGTTTCAATTTCTCTGGAGAATTCTGCTTAATGCAGTCCTCTGACTGGTAGTCTTAACCGCAGAGAGTTCAGAAACTGGTTAATAAGTGAGGAGAAGAATTGAAACTTTTAGAAATGGAAGCAGGATAAATTCTAGTTCATTAACATATTCCATAAAAAGAAAATGAAAAGACAATAGCCACATATAAAATTGGTCTTGGTTGCCTTAACTTTGTAATTATTTGTACACAATAGAAATATTCTGGATTTTCATAGCTTTAATCCAGAATAAGAATTTGTACAATTGGATCTCTAATCTATAGAAGCATTCACTAGCTTCTCACCAATTAAAGGATCCCAATGATAGAGAAGAGATTTGCTTCAAATAAGTTTTGATTAATTTATGGATGTAGGCATTCTTACAAACATTTTATTAGAATAAAATGTGTATAATAGAAATTAAAAACTAATGTCATAAATTCATAGCTTGTTAATTTTCTATAATGGAACTCTTCTATGTAACTGGCACCATGAGGAAAAAACTGAACATTAGCAGTATTTAGTAATAAATTTCAAGGACAGAAAAAAAACCATAAATTTCTGACTGTATCCTAAGTCATAATTGTTTACTAAGTTATACAGAGTTAATAATTACTTTTGATTCTTTTTAAGCAAAAGCACCATGAGTGTGAGTGAGTATGTGTACGTGTGTGTGTTGGTGTATTGTACCAGAAAAGGTGAGCATTAGGGGCCAGTGCTGTGGTGCAGCAGGTTAACACCCTGGCCTGAAGTGCCAGCATCCCATATGGGTGCTGGTTCTAGTCCCAGCTGCTCCACTTCCAATCCAGCTCTCTGCTATGGCCTGGGTAAGCTGTAGAAGATGGCCCAAGTCCTTGGGCCCCTGCGCTCATGTGGGAGACCCGGAAGAAGCTCCTGGCTCCTGGCTTCTGATGGGCGTAGCTCCAGTGTTGCGGCCAATTGGGGAGTGAACCATCGGATGGAAGACACCTCTCTCTTGTGCGCACTCTCTCTCTCTCTCTCTCTCTCTCTCTCTGCCTCTCTGCCTCTCTGCCTCTCCTCTCTCTGTGTAACTCTGACTTGCAAATAAATAAAATAAATCTAAAAAAAAGGTGAGCATTAAACTCACACTTTCCTTTTTCAGTAACTACTATTTGTCTTGCAATCTATCAGAAAAATGTATCAATTCAGCAAAGCAACTAAATTGTATCGATTGATAAATGTATCAATTTAGCAAAGCAACTAAACTGAGCTCAATTCAGAAATTCAGTGAAATGATTATTCTGCTATCTGTTTAAGTGGTTTAATTGCTGGGACATCTTCCTGTCATGTAGAAACGCCCTCTAAATATGTAAGTCATGGTTTCTTTTTTGTGTCTTAGTATGGTTTAATAATAGTTCCTATTTTGTTTTCTGTGGATGTAATGTGATAATTCAAATAATTAAATAAAATGGCTTTTACAAAAGGTAGAACACATTATAATCCATTATAAATGAATGATAGGGATCAATTCTTTATTACCAAGTGCCTATAATTAATTGTTTAATCCAGGTATGGTTTAAAAATCTCTAAAAATCAATTTGAATTTTGTGTCTGCAGATATCTCATGGTAGCTTGGGAAATATTTCCTTATAAATGTCTGCATATCTTTAATAACCCTAGCCAAATTCTGGTTTTTGATTTTTCTTTAAAAAATCTTATGAAAATTTACAAAACTGTGTCTATAAATTTTCTATTGATTAGCATGGCTCCAGGTACAATAGGACATTTGTGAAATATATTTGGTGATTTCAATCTAGAAATGAGAAAATAAATACTTTATAACTAAATGATTGGGTTAATGTTTTTATAGAAACTAAATGGAGTAATAGAGCCAATTAGTATTTGTACATCATTATACAAATGTTTATGAGACACTGTCATATTTTCCAGTCCATTTTCTGTTACTATTATTACATCATTTTATAGATGAAGATATAGGCCCAGGCCCAGTAAAGTATTACAATTTCAAGATCTGTACTCTATTCACTTCATAATACATGGGAAGGTCTTATTTTAATTATACTTGCTTTCCTTCCATAGCAGTGAATTAAGTGATACTACCTTCATTACAAAGGTTGTGGGTTCAGGAAAAAAATAGAAACAATGTTTAGCTTAAGGCTTTGACTGAGCCTGTTTCCACCTAAAATAATTGTTGTTTACTAACTGCAAATAGAAAAATCAAATGTTAGCATTAAATAATTCCAGTTTATTAGCAAATCCAAAAAAAAATCCGAGAGGAAATTTCCCTGTTAAAATTGGTCTGGGATGCATTATTTGCATTATTTTATAATATTTTTATATCCCATGGAAACAGTCCAGACCTTTCATGGCTTCCACCAAGAAGTAAGAATTTGTGTAATCAAATCCCTAACTTAGACACTGGTTTAATTCAGCCTCTAAAACCAACTGCCTTCCACTTGTGATCTGTAATTAACTGTTCCTTGAAGAACATTGCATATTTTGTTTCACAACTACAGTGCTTTCAGACTTAATGGCAGAATGACAAATTCAGTTGTGGAATTTTTAAACATTTCTTTTTTTATTTTTATTCATTTGAAAGGGAGAGAAGGAGAGAGGGAGAGTTAGGGAGAGTGAGGAAAGGAGAGAGAGAGAGAGAGAAAGAGAGGGATTATCCATTCTCCCATCCTTTGGTATAGAGAATGAGAAAGAGAGCTCTCCTATCCACTGGGTCACTCTCCAAATGCACATGTTGCAGGGGAAGTGTGTGTTTGTGGGGGCAAGGGAGAGAAGGGGGGGCCAGGCACCAGCTGGGAACTCAATCTAGGTTTCCCACGTGGTGGTAGGAACCTGATAACTTGAGACATTACTGCTGCCTTTCAGGGTTTGGATCAGCAGGAATGAGTGAGGAATGGGAGGAGCTGGATTAGAGCAGAGAAACCCAGGACCTCTGATAGAGGCTGTAGCATGCTAACTAGGGTTTAACTGCTAGGCCAAATACCTTCCCCATGTGGAATTCTTCACATTGAAATTTCATATGTAGCACATCTCTTAAGAATATTATATATTATTCTGTATGCTATAGTATCAAAGAGAAAAAAGTATAATTACAAAGAAATAACACAGTTTGGCAAGGTGATAGTCATAAAGTAAGTATATAGATACTCCTAGGCATACATAATTAGGAATTACAAAATATAAAAGAAAACCAATTACCTTCCTAAATTTGCAAGAACACCTAAATAGTAAGATATCAAAGCATAAATTTAATAAGTAAAATTAGAGGCTTCAGTGTAGGTACTTGGTAAATTACAAAAAGAAACAAAAAATAAAATTTCTATAATTATAATACCATACCTATCTCTGAAGGGAAGACTCAATACATTTTTATTTCTTAAATTGGTGTGTAGGCTGAATTTAATTTAAAATAAATGTCAGTGATTCTAAAGTCAGATTTTAAATGATTCTGAAAATGTCTGTTTAGTTCTTTTCCAATTAGTGTAGTATCTAAGGGATGATACAGTTCAGTGGCTGTCAGACTAGAGTGCGAATCAGAATTACCTGGAGAGCTGGTTACAGCGTAGAGTTCTGAGCCCCATCCCTAGAGTTTCTGATTTCAGGTGATCTGGATTTGGGCCAAGAATATGCATGTCCAAACATTTGCAGCTGGTTCAGGATCTCCTGGTCCAGGCACCACACTTTGTGAAGCACTGGAGGAGGAACTGCTCTGAGGGGGCAGCAATGGTAGTTTTAAAACCTGCTTCCATCCCTTTGTGGTGCAGCAAGATGCTCAAATCTATGAGATACCAAATCTATTTGAACCTTTTTTTCCTCATTTGTGAAAAGGAGATAATAGTATTTAACATGGGTTGCTATGGATTTAAGTTAGACTAACATACAAATATATAAAAAAAAAAACTATAAAGCGGTCATTGAAATTCCAGTATTTGCATTGTATCCTTTATTTCTGTGAATGTTAATATTCTTGTGCTTTCCATTTGTTAGTGATTTCCTAACATTTTTTCCTAACATTTTTTAAATGTGAAATTCTATAAAAACTGTAAAGGAAAACAATGACAAACTCTGCCAGGTATAATAAGCAAAACAGCTTTAAGATTGGCACATATTTGAAAAGTCATGTTTTCTCATTTTTGGTAAGCCTGTAATGCAAATAGACTATTGTATCACTTGTAAAAATTTTTCCTCCACTAAGTTACCAACTTTGAGACTTACAAGTGACTTTGTTTTCAATATTCTAGATATATTTTCAAATTTATTATGTTAATACATGAAGAAAATTCAAACATAACCAGCATAGTTATTTCAAGTTTATAAATGAAGAAAATTATCACTGACATAAAAGTTTTATTTAAGGATCTATAAAAATCTGTTTGAGTTATTTTGTATTTAATAATTAATACATTTTTACTTAGATATAGAAAAGGACATTTACAAAAATGTTAATTCATTTTTCTATTTGCTATTAATGTATAGTTTGTCTTTTTCTATATTTTTCTCTTTATGTGCATGTGTGTTGAGGTGACAGTGAGAAGACAGATACCATTTCTTGTAGGATTGTGGCCAGTTTTAAATCCTAAATTTTAAAAAGTCAGTGTTATAAAAATATACAAATATATTAATTATTTTAGATTAAGTTCAGACATACATTTTCATTAATTCACCTACATGTTTACATAGAGCCAAGGACTATTCACAACACTTGAGTCACTCAGGTAAACTTTCATTCAGTTATTCTACAAGTCACATTCATAATGCATCCTCTAATTTCAATTTCAGATTTTAAGATGGAAAGGAAAATTAACAATATTTTATAAAGCAAAATGCGTGTAGGGTCCTAAATTCTAGATTCTTGTTATTTCTTTTCAACTTTAAAAGGTCTCTGTCTATACAATTACTTACAACATTTTTGAGATGCATTTATTGAGACTTTACAAACCATTTAATTTAAAGTTTATAGAACTTATAAATTTTCATGTTGCTATTTTATCAGATTACATGATAACATAATATGTCATCAAAATAATTTCTGCAGGCAAAATCAAGCTTAGGAATCAACACAAGTGACTACTGATTGCCATTTATCTTTTGGGTGCAGAATGGCAGTCATGAACAATTAGCAGAATATAAGCACCAGACAGAATGAAGATTCTTACAAAATGTTTACTTACTAAATAAGATAATGTTAGTTTGATGAATAGGCAGTATAATCTGTTTCTCTATATTATATATTTGTATATGTAGTGTGTATATATACAATTTATGTATTCATGTGTTATATATGTGTATATATTTTATTTTGGTAAACTAATATATGGTACTATTTTTAAAATTGCCCACTAATAGGCACCGATATGGCTACTGTCACTTATTGCACTAAAATCGCCCATTTTGAAAATTCTCAGTTGTAATTCATCTACCTTGTTGGTTTTATATATTCTTGAATAACTTCCTGAATGTTCATAGATAGTATGTTCTTCAATTCCTTATGTTCCTGAGAGTGATTTCTTTGTGTAATTTCTATGTAAATGTTAATCTGGCTCTGTTAGGATTCCTTGGTAATATTTTTCTTTCCTTTTTTAACGCCATAGAAAATGATACATTATCGGGGTCGGCGCTGTAGCATGGTGGGTTAATGCCCTGGCTTGAAGTGCCAGCATCCCATATGGGTGCCGGGCTGCTCCACTTCCGATCCAGCTCTCTGCTATGGCCTGGGATAGCAGTAGAAGATGGCCCAAGTCCTTGGGTCCCTGCACCCACAAGGGAGACCAGGAAGAAGATCCTGGCTCCTGGCTTCAGATCCGCATAGCTCTGGCCATTGCGGCCAATTGGGGAGTGAATCAACGGATGGAAGATCTCTCTCTCTCTCTCTGCTTCTCCTCTCTCTGTGTAACTCTGACTTTCAAATAAATAAATAAATCTTTAAAAAAAATGATACATTATCATTTGGCTTTGGGTGTTGCCATGGTGATGTTTCAAGATATATACATTTTTAAAGATTATATTTATTTGAAAGGCAGAGTTACAGAGAGAAGGTGAAGTAGAGATCTTCCATTTGCTGGCAGAGACAAGAAGGAGGAGAACTTCCATCTGCTAGTTCACTCCTCAACTGGCCATAATGGCTGGGGCTGAGCCAGGCCAAAACCAGGAGTCAGGAGCTTCATCTGGGTTTCCCACATGGGTGTAGGGGCCCAAAGACTTGCATCATTTTCTAATGCTTTTCCCAGAGCTGGATAGGAAATGGAGCATCCAGGTCTGGAACCAGCACCCATATGGGATGTCGATGTTGCAGGTGGTGGCTTAGCATGTTATGCCAACATGCTAGCCCCCATATATTTCTTTATAGTTATTCTGCTTTTCCTTGATGGCTTATTATAAATATTTGAAATATATGCACATACATTAAATTTATTCATGTATAATTTTCTCAAGTCAGTGAGTATGTATTAAGAGTAACTGTATTTACATTAAATCTGCTGTTTTTAGTTATGTATGTTCATGTTTCTTGAAAGGTGGTATCCCATGTTAATTCATTTTCTGTTGCTCATAATATAATACCACAGACTGAGTAAATTATAAAGATTTATTTTGACTCATGTTTTTGGAGGTCTGAGGTTGAGGGACTGTATTTAGAGATGGTCTAATTGCTGGCAGAGCCCTTTGTGCTGGAAATAACATGATGAGCGACAAGAAGTACATGTGTGTGTATTCTGGTCTCTCTTACTCTTCTTATAAAGCCACCAGTATTCAATCATGGGAGCTGCACCTTAAGAACCCTGTTTAATCCTGATCACTTCCCAAGAACCATAGTCAGGTTAAGTGTCTACTCTTGTAATACTTCGCAATGGTAATTAAACTCCAAGGTAAGTTTTGGAGGGAGCAAACCATGCTCAAACTCTAGCATATGCTAAACTGGTTAAGTGCACAGATTAGAGCCTGACAGCCTCAGATTTAATCCTGACTCTATCACATAGCAATTGCTAGCTGAGACAGTTGATCTGGGGCAGTAACTTTCATGTCCTTTCTGGAAATGGGGATTATAATAATTGCTGTCAATTCTGGAGTTTTGAGGATTAACTAAACTAATAGATGTAGAGCACCAAGTCTGACAGAGCCTAAAAATCGTAAGGAAGATGTTAGTGTAAACTATATCTTCATCTCTTCAGCCGAATGAATATGTTTTTTTATTTATTTTTGTAATTTTGCTTTACTCTTCTTGATCTGTTCTTGCTGCCTCTTAATTATCTTCTAAAGCTTGTAATTTTTTCTTTGATTTGAAATTTTGGAATACCCAGACTTTTGTTCAATACTTTCTGTGAAATTCTAAATTTGGCAATTTTGATTTTTATTTTCACACTTTGGATTTTTCCCTCACCTTAAGAACTTACTTTCATTTAAAAGCAGTTGTATTCTCTAATGTCTTATACATTACATGAATGTAAGAATTCCTTCTATTTAAAACTTTTTGCAATAAATATTTGAAGACATAACAATGGAAGTTAAGGAAAAATGACACACAAAAAACAGAAACATCAATGATTTTTAAGATATGCAAATGAAACTTTTTAAAGGATCAAAAGAATCATAAAATGTTAAAAGGAAAATAAAAGTAGTGAACTTGCTTGGAAAATCATTACGGTAGCTCTCCACAAAGCTTCATTAAAATGTGAAAGAGTCAGTGATTGGAATGCAGTTGTTATAGGTAACAGTTGATGGGATTATTCCACAGAGTTCCTAATTTCATGAGATAATATCAAATGTCAAACCTCATTATGCTTTGCTTTTATATAGAAGTTTATTTTAGTTGTTATTTTTAACATGATTACATTTCATAATATTTACAAAAAATATTTAAAAACTTATAGTTATCTGGTTTCCATGTTAAATGGCAGTAATTCTTTATTAAAATTTTGTTTTTACTCATCTTTTTGTGATTTATTGTCTTTGGTTTGAACTTTAAAACAAAAAATGTGTTTATTTAACTTTGTTTTTCACTGACAATTTTGAGTCAGACTTTTGAGTTTAGGAATAAAAACAGTGCAGACGCAGTTAGTTTTTTAGACCAGAGGTGAAAACTTTTAGTTCTGTATAATCAGATCATATTATATTGTCTTATATTTAGTGCCTTCACACATTTGTTACCTGTGTATTTGCCTAAGGTATGTGAGTTTTGCCACTATCTTTTTGGTTAATTTTATATTGTTTCATTTTTTTATCCACTATTATTTGTCTAATCACACATATACAAAGAAAGTAGAAAGAAGAAAAATAAAAGACGTTAACTCTTCACTGAGTCTTGGGTCATGGTTTCCTTTAGAGATGTCAAAGAAAATGTTTCAGAGATGACAAGATGGCAGCTTTCTGTGTCCCTGTAAAGATGCATAGAGTGAGCCTTCGAATTTCAAGATACAGTTGGTCTAAGTAGTAGTGATTGAAGTTGCTAAAACTTGAACTATCCTGCTATTGAGGTCTTCTAACACATTTTTAATTTTGCTTAGTGTACTTTTTAGTTCAAGGAATTATGTTTGGATTTTATTTATTTAATCTTAATTTTAGATATTTTATTCAAATACAGCATATATACCAAGAAATGCACATAAATGTACAGATAAATGAGTTTATGTCAACTGAGCATACTCATAACCAACTTTTAATTTAAGAGCAAAACATTAGTATCTATTATCTTGAGTACTCACTAATTTTCTCCTCTGGTTTCTTTTCTTAAACATTTGAAATAGGAGTACATTGTCATTCACATTGTATGATTCAGTTAAGCAATATTTATAATATACCAAATGATCTGACATCCACATAATTTTTTCTTTCTATATATTAACTCATTTCCATCTCTCTTTTTTAAAGGTTTTTTTTATTTATTTACTTGAAAGTCAGAGTTATACAGAGAGAGAAGGAGAGGCAGAGAGAGAGAGAGAGAAGTCTTCCATCTGCTGGTTCACTCCCCAGATGGCGGCAAAGGCTGGAGCTGTGCCGATCAGAAGCCAGGAGCTAGGAGCTTCTTCCAGGTCTCCCACATGGGTCCAGGCCCAAAGACTTGGGCATTCTTCTACTGCTTTCTCAGGCCGCAGCAGAGAGCTGGATCAGAAGTGGAGCAGCCGGGACTCGAACCGGCACCCATATGGGATGCCAGCACTGCAGGTGGCAGCTTTACCCGCTAAGCCACAGCGCTGGCCCCAATCCACCTCTCATAAGTATCCCCATTAGAGTGTTTAATCATTCCCATGTGTTCTTTTGAAGTTCATTGGGTTTCTTAGAACAGTAATTTTTAATTTTTAATTTCAAATGGCAATGGATTTGGGTTGGCCTTTTTTTTTTTTTTTTGGCATCTTATTTTGTTTTTAGGTAAGATAATGGTTCCATGGTAGTGCTTGATACTTGTTGGAATGCAACATCGGCTGTGTGTTGAAGGATTTGGTATTTATTCCAGTGTTCATAACTTGCTTTTGCGGCTTTCCTTCCAGATATTCTATCTGCTTACTTTTTCTGAGTTTATATATGTTTCTGCTATAAATGCTATAAATGCTGTTCTGAGTTTAAGTTTAAGCAGACAGGAAGTCTGCTGTTGCTGTGTGGTTGGTGTTCCAGCTCTACAAAATATTCTAAGCCATTATTTCTCCTAAATTCTCAGTGTATTGTCCGGAATGAATTAGGAAAGAGTCTAGACATGGGTATTCTGCTCCCACGGCCATTCCTTGGGATGAGGTAGGTCCAAAAGCCTAGTCCTATGACCACCAAAATCACAACTCTGCATTACATCCAGAGCCCAGAGTCGACCAAGGCCATCGCAGCAAGGGGTAGGACCAAATCTCACACTGCTATGGGTTGTCTCCTGCTGAGGTGGATTCACAGCCTGAGGTTGCTATAACCAGCCACAAATAATGCTGGATAAGATATAAATCCAATCAACTCAAGGCCTGGGACTCCACTTGGAATTCCAGGAGGTCCAGAGGCTTTATCAGCAGACACAGGCTTGGGGACAAGGACTGTTAGGATCTTCACACTGTTGATTTTTACCAGCCTGGTAATGAGTCCACAGACAATCCTGTTTCCTCATTGTCTGTCAAAGTTTATAGAAGGAGTGATAAAGACAGCACATTGGCTGCCCAAGCTGGCACTAAGCTGGATAATATCTGGGTCTCAGAGACATTAGCTCAGCCTCTTTGCAATTTCTGGGTCACATGACAAGCTAACCTGAAACTTGCAGTGATAGACTGCTAAATAAGTGTGTCTCATAGAGTACAGGTCTGCCTGCCTTCAGATCATGTCTTAGATAGAGACTGTATCTGGGAGTAGAGGCCTTTGGGATTTTTCAGGTCCTGGCTCTCACTGGTAGGCCAGACTGTGAGCTCCAAAGCAAGGTTCCTAATATTTTTTTTCCACACTACTCTCCAGGAGCTAGAATTTTTGCTTCATTGTTTGTTGGAGTCTGGGAGTGGCATGGTAGGAGTGATTCCTTGTCTGCCTGGCTAAGGACTATCCAAAGGCTAGGTTAGGTAATAGCCTGGAAGAAAGAGCTCTGGGGCCCTATCTAGTGCCATTTTTAAAAAATTATTATTATTGTGGTCTTGGTACTGGGTTTCAAGTCTAAGATCTGAACTTAATTTCCCCTTCCTTTCCCATGTACAAGGTGACTTTCTCCATCCTGTGCTACTTGCAGCTAAAGAGAAGGGTGCTGTGGGCAACTGTTTCTGATTTCTTCAATGCAACTTTTCTTTTTATACTACAGTTAGGCACTGTGGCCTTACACTTGTGATCCATAGCTCTTATGAAGGTGACTTGGCCCTTGGATGGCTATTCTAAGTGGTGGCTCTGGGGAAGTGATCACCAGAGATCTTCCATAGCCACCATCTTGCTCCACCTCAGTTAATCTTCATTCTCAATAATATGAGTGGCTTAAGTGTGTCTAGTAATTGATGTTTTTGTGAATTCATGTTTTGGTATTGCAAATATTTCTGTATTTTTTCATAGATTGCATAGCAATGAAATGGCTACATTTTGTTTATGTCCATGAGCAGAGTGAAAGATGTTGTTCTGGTTGCCCTCACTATATACATTTTTACTGTTAGAACTTCCCCTCATTTCATCAGTGTCACAGCTCATAACCAATTGTTAGGCATCTTTGATCTGGTCATTTTGAAATAAGAAAAGATACCCTGATTCTGCTGCCTTGTTGTATAATTATATATAAATATATTTTTGAATTATTTCAAGAGTCCTGTGGGAGGGATTTGTTTTCCAGGGCTATCAAAAACAAATGTAATACAAAGCACAAGTATGAGACACATGTGTAATGATTATTGTTTCCTAGCAATCACATCAAAAATTTAAAAATATTTAAATTAATATTTTATGTAAAATCTAAGATATGTAATTAATATAAAATATATAGATGATATATTTTACATATTGGCTTCTTACAGTCTAGTATTTAATTTCTACATATGACTAGTGATTACTATATTGGAATGTGAAGTTTTAACCCCTTACTAGGGAGAATGAATAAAAATAAGGAACCAGGGTACACTCGGGCTTTTTACCTCGGGTATGTTTCTGTTGCTTATTTTTAATAAGGACTCTGTAATTACTTGCTTTAATCTGCTTTAATTAAGTTGTATTAATTAGATACAATAGTCTCAAAAATCTGTGGACAGAATTTCCACTGGGGATGGGGGTTGTAAGATAATAAAATAAACTTAAAGCAAAACAGAATAAAACAAGCAAAAAAAAAAGCACTTTTCAGTCCAGGATTAATGATTCTGTCCCTTTGGTAAATGTGTATCTGAGAACAAGTGCTGTAGTAGAGGATCTGAATGAAAATGTCTCATTGTGCTTTCTCTGAAAGCCTCGGTTCTGTTTCAGAGCTCAATCCTCACTCTGATTAGTGAACAGTTCTCCTTGGCTCTGGCAGATAATTAATCAATACACTTACTTCCTAATGCTGTGGTGCTTTTCTGCTTCCATGAATTGTTTTAATGAAGGATTCAATAGGAAAATGGGGAAAGACAAACAGGAACTGCTGCAGAACTACCATTGCAATCTGAAAAGCTCTGCTCTATTTCTCCATAGCCAGAAAAAAGTTATCTTATCCAAAGGAAAGGTAGCTTCTTGCAATAGTCATTTCTGTCTTCTGTCAAGTTCAATGACAATGTAATGATGATTTTCAAACTAAACAGATAATTAGCCCCTTCCTCAATTGGTTAAACATAAGACAAACAGTATTGTTTAAGTGGGCATCTAATATTATCTTCTAATTTCTTTCTTTTAAAAAATTTAGACATCTTGTTCATTTTGTATTCATTGTGTTTCTTCATAGAGAAGTAATCTTCAGGGAATTTTTTCTCAATAAGATGCATGGATGTGCAACAAAAGAAGTAATTAATTAATTCAATGAATTAATCATACCGTTATGTTTAGTAGTCAGGCATGTTACATCATTTCTTTGATGTGAACCACCATTGGGAATAATCTATCTTATCTGTCATGGCAATGAATTTTATTAAAAATTAAAAGTCTCCAACCTATAATAAAGCTAAAGATCAAGGACATGTCTAATAATATTTTATTCACATTGCAGCTGTGCTTTGGCCTTTAAATATTTTACTGGCTTACTAGTGTGCCATTTTCAGATATCAAATCCTATTTTAAGCTCAAATCTCTGTAGAGAAACAATTCAGAAGTAACAGTTAATGGTGCAGTCTTTTGTTACCAGATATTTAAAGGCGAGATCTTATGACTACAGTGATGTATTTATCAAGATGACTAGAAATGACACTATAAAATATTAAGTGGTATTTTAGTGACCATATAATAAAGTACAAAACTATATTAGGTCTGTTTCAGGAGACTCGAGAAATGTACTTTTGGTTTGATATCACAAGACAACACAAGATTAGTTTGAGAGTATGACTTGAGAAAGGAGTGTGCCCCAGAGAGCATTACCTGAATATTAAACTCACCATTTTGTGAGGATATCCTCAGGAAAATTTGAAAATATATACAATGACTACCGTGTTTCAAGTGTCTTTTTAATATAAATAATTTACTGTAAATCACAACATTTTAGTATATTCAGGTGTTCAACAAAATGCAAGTTTCTGATGTGTTCTCTGGAGATTTATAAATAAACCACAATCTACCTTGAAGAGTTTGCAGTCCAGTGAAGAAAGTAGACAGACAAAAGAACGTTTCCAGTTGATTGTGATAAGGGCATCTAGTGATAATTTTGAAAATTCAAAATATAATATAATATAATATAATATAATATAATATAATAATTGATTGTTTTATTTGCATCAGGTACTGTGTCATCTTTTATATGTTATCTCAATAAATGATACTGATACTATTGCTACTGCTTTACATTTAACGAGGTAGAGTTTCAGATACTTAAATAACTTTCCTAGGTAACTGAACTAGTAAAATGATGGAGCTTGGGTTTCAAAGGTTTTGATGCATGTGCTCATCTTCCTGTTTTGCCTATATTTGCTGGAATACAGGAGGTGTACCTTTCTGTAGAGGAGTTCAGAAATGATTCCTGAAAAATATATAATATGAACTGAGTCTTAAAAGGTGAACAAGAGTTTTCTGCTTGAATCAGTGGGGATAGCAGTTGCAGGTAGATAGTTTTTTTTTTTTTATTATAAACCATGATATACATAGAGGAACAAAGTGTAGGATATGTGGACAGGAATAGAATTAAACATGAAATTATGGATATATAGAGCAGAACATCTATGGAAAATACACATCATTGGATGACAAAGAAAAGCTTTCCAATTATTTTTTTAAAAAGATTTATTTATTTATTTGAAAGGCAGAGTTACAGAGATGGGAGCAAAGAGATGGAGACACATTCCATCCACTGGTTCACTCCCCCAAATAGCTGCAACAGCTGGAGCTGAGCCAATCTGAAGCCAGGAAGCAGGAACTCCTTCCAGCTCTTCCACATGGGTGCAGGGGCCAAGCACTTGGGCCATCTTCTGCTTTCCCAGGTGCATTAGCAGGGAGCTGTATCAGAAGTGGAGCAGCCAGGACTCAAACTGGTGCCCACATGGGATGCCAGCACTGCAGACCAGGGCTTTAACCTACTGCATCACAGCCCCAGCCCCTCTAATTATTTTTAAATAAAACAGTTGATATGATGATTTCAGAATTTTCATTTTTGGAGTCTGTAATGGTAAATTTTGTGTTTCTACTTATTTAGGTTAAGAAATATAACGATATCTGGTAAAGCATTGTTTCTGGGTATGTCCATGGCAGTGTTTCCAAAACAGATTGCATTTTAAAGAATATCCACCCTGGAGCCAACATTGGTGCAGTGGGGGCACCTGCAGTGCTAGCATCTGTATGGGTGCCTGTTCAAGTGCCAGCTGCTGTACTTGAAATCCAGCTCCCTGCTAATACACCTGGGTAAGCAGCAAAAGATGGTCTAAGTGCTTGGGCCCCTGCCACCCACATGGGAGACCTGATGGAATTTCAAGCACCTTGCTTTTGGCCTGGCCCAACCTCTGCCTTCACAGCCATTTGGAAGATTCTTTTCTCCATGTCTCTCCCTTTCTCTCTGAACTCTGACTTCTAAATAAACAAATCTTTTTTAAAGTTAGAGTTACACAGAGAGGGGAGAGGCAGAGAGAGAGAGAGAGGTCTTCCATCTGTTGGTTCACTCCCCAATTGGTGGCAATGGCCGGAGCTGCACCAATCCAAAGCAGGGAGCAAGGAGCTACTTCCGTGTCTCCCATGTGGGTGCAGGGGCCCAAGGACTTGGATTATCTTGTACTGCTTTCCCAGGCCATAGCAGAGAGCTGGATAGGAAGTAGAGCAGCCAGGACTTGAACCGGCACCCATATGGGATGCTGGCGCTTCAGGCCAGGGCGTTAACCCACTGTACAACAGTGCTGGCCCCATAAACAAATAAATCTTTTTTTTTTCTTTTATCTTTTATTTAATGAATATAAATTTCCAAAGTACGACTCATGGGTTACAATGGCTTCTCCCCCCATACCGTCCCTCCCACCCACAACCCTCCCCTTTCCCACTCCCTCTCCCCTTCCATTCACATCAAGATTCATTTTCGATTATCTTAATATACAGAAGATCAGCTTAGTATACCTTAAGTAAGGATTTCAACAGTTTGCTCCCACACAGAAACATAAAGTGAAAAATAATAGATGATTTTTTTTAAATGATGATGAAATCAGATCAGACCTATTGTCATGTTTAATCCCAGTGAGAGTCAAGTTGGGAATTGATAATTTCTTTTTTTTTTTTTTACAGAAGATCAGTTTAGTGTACATTAAGTAAAGATTTCAATTGTTTGCACCCCCATAGAAACACAAAGTGAAATATACTGTTTGAGTACTCGTTATAGCATTAAGCCTCAGTGTACAGCACATTTAAAAAAAAAAAAAGAATGTCCACCATCAGCAATGTGGTTGGGTATCCGCAAATCTGTTGAGTTCCTGCCAAAATAGAACAAAAAGGTGGAGAAAAATGAATATTCTTTCTCTTCTTGAACTGGGACACCCATCTTCTCCTGCCTTCAGTTTGTTAAGCTTGTGGTTATTAGACCTTTGAAGACAGACTACATTATGCTATCAGGTTTTCTGGTAGCATATAGATGGACTTCCT
Source organism: Oryctolagus cuniculus (assembly GCF_964237555.1). NCBI lineage: Eukaryota > Metazoa > Chordata > Mammalia > Lagomorpha > Leporidae > Oryctolagus > Oryctolagus cuniculus. Next base: position 207,476,828 of record NC_091432.1, on the reverse strand, counting down.
AGCTTTTATCACAATTCTTATAATAAATTAATTATCTATCTATCTATCTATCTATCCTAACTATTGATTGTGTTTGAGAACTCTGGATAATACAGACTGAACTTGAGAAGTTATGGGAAAATTTAAGGAAACAGATTAGAAGTGATAGCATTTGACTTATTAGAATAATTGAAAATCAGATGTTTGCTAATGTTTTTCTTGTGATAGGAAAATAACAGACCATAAGTTAAAACTGAAATGAAAAATAACAGTAACATAAAATTAGAAGAGGGGGGGGTTATCTTTGAGATTGCATGACAAAGCGACCATCAAGCAGTTCTAAGTTTGAATTCACCTTGAATTAGCTGAGAAATCTTAGACGAATGTTCAGATCCTAAAGGATTTGTCGAAGGAGGCAGAACAAGGGGAGTACTTGCTTGAGAGTCAACATGATTGAAGGGTCCTCAGTGCAAATAAGAAAAACATTGGATGGTAAAGTTTCTATGAAGCTGAAGTTATTTGGCTTAATGAAACTGAAGTTATTTGGCTTAATGTATCTCTTTTATTCTGAAAGTGTATCCTCATAATTTTGTATATTTTGTCACTATGTTTAAGAGATAAAAACTTACAGAATAAAAGCTGGCAACCTTTTGCCCTTCAGTTTTATTATTTAATGTTATTAACCTATGTATCCTAAAGTTAGAGAATTTTGGTCTAATCTAAATTACAGATAAATTTTAAAAAATGGATGAAAAACGCTCACTGACTTTCCTGCCCATGTTTACATTACGTAAAGCTACCTATTCAGCATTTTCCCATTTTCACAAAGACCAGTTTAAGAGATTATTTAATTGCAAAAAATATCTAAGAAAAGACATCTTCTCTAATGATTACAATGATGATAGTTGCCCTCTTCTTCACCATATCTCGTCAGAGATAGCTTAGAGTCCAAAACTGGTGTATGTATGTCTTTTTAGGTTTTCAAACAATTCTGACCAAAATGAGTCTTTGATAACCAGACTTTTCATGTGGTGAGGACTTCAATTAAAGGCTTATGAGCAAGGGGAAAAAAACAGATGTTTAATAACACCTGCTCAGGGAACAATCTGGGGAAAATCTGCAGCCTTTTTGATGCACCTGCTGAAAGTAGCATCTGGAGGTACCACCTTTACATTCCAGTGCATGTTGATCTCGATGACAGATTAATTTATATCCCAATAACATGAAATCATCAATGCCTTTCAGTTTTGTACAAATCCAATACTTTTGAAGAACTTGGCATAACTCTTAAATAGTATTTTCTGATTAAGTTTTCCGTGAAACTTGTCAATATCCAAGAAGGAATAGTCAATTTATTCAGTCAGGACACATATTGTAGTGTGTTATGTTCATTTATATAATTTGCATGCAAAAAGCTGCTGCCTAATCTAGACCCGAGAATGTTATACATTTCAGCTATTGTGCTAGTGATAGCAGAGTTTGGAGTTGCATCTCTATCTATTCATGGAAGCCTATTTATCCTTGTCATAGTCTCAGGAAATCTTGGAGCCTACCGATGCTTTGGAGGTAAAAGGAGGCTCCAAAGGCCTCTGATTATACAAAGGGACACTAGCGGCTGGAAATGAACTATGGGTGAATGATGGTTTTGGATATATTTCCTTCTTTAAAAAGGAAACAGAAAAAAAAAAAAACCCTCAAAACAACAGGATGATGGTTAGGCTTATACTGTATGGTCCCTTGACAGTAGCATATACACCACAGGAAAATGTGTGAGAAAGGCAGAAGCAGACCTGTGCTGATAAAAAAGGATCCTCAGATGTTTTGTATAAATATTAAATTTTGAGAATCACTGTTCTGACACATCTTTTCCATATTCTACCTCCACGCTGATGTTAATTGCCTTAAGCCCCCATGCTGGCATTGTGTTCCCTTTGACAACATCATACTTTCATCCTCTGACTGTGGGATCTCAACCTTGAGAGATGTAAGTGGGCAACATGTGTGTTTATTCCTGATTACACTTCCTTTTTTCCTATCCTTCCCAAACAAGCCTTAATTAGCCCATCACAACAGTTCAGTTCTTTATGGTGAAGTTTGCCAAGTAATATCCATCCTTTTCATGTGCACGGCTTCATCAAGTCATGGGATTTAGTCCCGCGAGCATTTTTTTTTTTTTAAATCAAGTGCTATCTAACATCTCTGCTAGGAGATATCCTCAGCTGTGTCTGGGATCATGCTCCAATCATTTGATCCTTAACAGCACGGGAGCCACATTAACAGATCTTTTCCTGGGTCAGCTTCAGGCATGCTAATTTTCAGTGTCCCAGGAGGTAATTTGTTGATTTGTCACAGCTATCTTGTTTGTGACCATCTGCCACCTAGTAGCACATTAGTAGAATTAATTTCCTGTCAGAGCGGCATGTCTTCTCTGGGAGTGTTTCTAGGAAGGAGGTTTCTAACTATCTTCTCTCCTCTGAAACTTTAAGCATAATGAATTTGAATTAAGTCATATGAGTGTCAACTCCCCTGCTCCATTGCTGAGTTGGGTCTTAATGGGTTCCTTAAGGTCAGCCAATGCTACTCTCTCCTCTTCCTTTTCTACTATCATAGAGTGTTACAGAGGGAAAGGTTAGGGGTATTCCTGCAGATGTCCTCTAAGGAAAGAGGTTTTTTAGTGAGGTTTTTACTATAAATAGTTCCTTTATTATTTGCTCTCATCAAACCTGGTTTTTCCTTCTCTGCAAAGGGGCGTTTTTATATACAGTGTTTTGCAAAATCCTATCACATTTTTAATACATATGAAGACATTTTTTTTTCTTTTTTGTGGCCAGTGTGCCCTGCAGCCATGCATGATGTTATTGAGCACTCATTTGGTTGCCGCTCAGTAGCCAGGCTCACACCCCAAAGCATTTGCTGTTTTAATGCTGCAAATAGTTTCTAAGGCCAGAGAGACTCCTGGTCAGTCTCTTTCACTGTTCTACCTCAAAATTCTCTCAGTATTATAAAATCTCTGTGGTATTGTCCAGGCATAGTTTTCTTTTCTTTTTTTTATTTGACAGAGTTAGACAGTGAAAGAGAGAGATAGAGAGAAAGGTCTTCCTTCCGTTGGTTCACCCCCCAAATGGACGCTACGACAGGAGCTATGCAGATCCAAAGCCAGGAGCCAGGTGCTTCCTCCTGGGCTCCCACGCAGGTGCAGGCGCCCAGGTGCTTGGGCCAACCTCTACTGCCTTCCCAGGCCACAGCAGAGAGCTGCACTGGAACTAGTGCCGGGACTAGAACCCGGTGCCCATATGGGATGCTGGTGCTGCAGGTGGAGGATTAGCCAATTGAGCCACGGCGCTGGCCCCAAAGGCTTAGTTTTCTGGTAAGGCAGTTGGTGATGTTATCCACAGTTTGAGAAGTATGTGGTCTCTTCCAGGGGTCTTAGTGCTGCTCTGTTGCTTTATCTGCAATAGAAGTTTGCCCGTCAGGGATTCTTTCTCAGAGATAAAATAATATAGATACATCTCTGAGCAGTTCCAATATCTTTATCAAAGACATCAGATTCTCTTCCTGGAAAAGCTTTGATTTTGAAGAGAAAGTTTGTGTCAGTTGATAATGCTTGTATAATAGCTTTCAGGGTTCGTTCTTGTTATCTTTTAGGAAAAATTTGAAATTAATTGCTTTTACTCTCAGCAACTGGAAATACTTTAAGGTTTTCTATCTGGAACTTCTAGATAGAATATTAAAGATAAAGGCTTCAAAGCCCAGCTAAGGAAAGCTTTCTTTTGATTTTAAGGTTCTATTTAGTGAATCAGAACAATCAATACTGTGTAAATTTTAATTTACTCTTTCCTTCACCGTACATCCATTGCTTAACCTTCATTTACAAGGCTAAAAAATTAGATCCAACCTTAGATAATAATTTAGTCTGTTGCCGACGAGTTTAACACTGGATTTTAGAATAATCCTGGAAAAGCTCCATTTGTAATATGTATGTTTAGATGGCTTCACCCTTTCAGTGTTTCATTGAAGCCAGAAAACTTCTTTCTATAAAAATGCATGTATAAAGATATTCCCACTATATATAGATGAGATTGACTGCAAAACCACCACATTTCATCAGAGAACTGAGTTCACAAACCTAAAAAAACCACGATTCAGGCAATGAATAAATAAATATACCCATACTACTTTCATCTTGGTAACAAGGCTGGAGGACGAGTACAATGCCATTGTTAAAAGTATAGCTGATGAACCTTTTCAAAGACTGAGTATAAACTGGCAAGTTTGTGAACCATGCCTAAGCACAAAGATAATCTGCAAAGAGCCACAACTGTTTCCCTTGGCTCTCAGTTACACAACTGAAAGATTGGAGGCAGAATTGAGAGACATTCTGTGGCACATGTATGCCAGAAGGGCTGAAGTTGGAGATTCACTGACAGAACTACACAAGCTCTCTGCACCTTAAGAAAGAGTGTGTGTAGTGGTGGCTACCAGTGGACAGAGAAGTCACAGAGGAGCTGTCAGAGAGCTACTCCCCAGTGGAGTCCAGACACCTGAGGCCTTCACAGGTGAACACAGAGGAAACATAAGCTTCTGTATGTTACACTACACATGAAGCAATGGGCATGTGTGGTTCAGAGTGTCAGATTAGTTGAAAGAAACTATCCTGAGGCACATGGATATGGAATCTACTAAAATCTAAGTATGGGCTTGAAGACAGAAATCTCATGCTGTATATAAAATAAGAGGACCACTGTGGCTTGGGGAATAGTCAGAAGTTGAGAAAAACCTTTCTGAAGTCCAGGCACAGAGCCTGTAATTGACAGAATAGTGGTACCAAATGACTGAATTTTTGGAACTGTGCAAATATGATTATGGTAGGCATTTTAAAATGGTGAGATTATCCTGAATGATCCAGTGTCATCACAAGGATTCTTGTTACTGAATAAAGGAGGCAGGAATGACAGAGTTCAAGGAAAACTTGGCACAAGCAGGGGGTTGGATTAATGCAAGTGGTAGCTTTGGAGATGGAAAAAAGGGCTATGCGCAAGGAATGCAGGTGACCTCTGAAGGCTGGAAAAGGTACACAGATTCTTCTCTAGTACTACAAGAAGAATGCGGTCCTACTGATATCTTAGTTTTGGCCCAGTGAGACCCATTTCAGATTTATGACCTATAAAACTATAAAAGAATAAATTTGTATTGTTTTAGGTCACTAAGTTAGTGGAGGCTTTTATAGCAGCAGTAATAAACTGTTAGAGGTCTGATGAAATCAGAGAACAAGACACCGAGTTTAGAGAAATTCTCCAACTCTTCCATATTTTACTGTAGATGTGGGGTAGCAGCTTCCAGTTGCTTGGGTGCTGCTCAGCAACAATCAGATTTGGGGTGGGTGAGTCAATATAGCAAGGAGAGAGCTTGCAAGGAACAAACACCTAAATCTGTTGAAGGTTAAGGTAATGACAGGAGAAATAAAAATCCTATAAGGCACATGGAATCCAGGTCCTGTCTAGAGGGAAGATTCTACTTCTGTTATCAAGTAATTTGAAGTCTATAATAAAACCAACTAAAGCTACCACAAAGTCTAATCCTAGTTCTATATAAACCAGATTAAATAACCATAACTACTCCTGTCTCTGGCAGGCTATCCCATGCCTGCATTTATAGCCTAATAAAGAGACAAACTTTTTTCTAGGCATGAGTAGTATTTCAGTGTTATAAGACATATAGTGTTTTTTTTAAGATTTATTTATTTATTTATTTATTTGACAGGTAGAGTTATGAACAGTGAGAGAGACAGACAGAGACAAAGAAAGGTCCTCCATCCGATGGTTCACCCCCCAAGTGGCCGGAGCTACACCGATCTGAAGCCAGGAGCCAGGTGTTTCTCCTGGTCTCCCATGCGGATGCAGGGTCCAAGCACTTGGGCCATCCTCCACTGCACTCCCGGGCCACAGCAGAGAGCTGGACTGGAAGAGGAGCAACTGGGACTAGAACCGGCACCCATATGGGATGCCAGTGCCACAGGTGGAGGATCAACCTAGTGCGCCATGGCACTGGCCCCAAGACATACAGTTTTTACAGTTAAAAATGTTTGAGATGTCTGAAGGAGGAAGGAACAGTGATAATTTTTCAAGAGACAACAGTCAATATTGACAGAATTAGAGATAGGCTAAATATTAGAATTATCAGACAAAAACTTTATGATAAATATATGATAAGATAATAAAATAGTAGACAACATACATGCAAAAAGCAGACAGTGAATTAAAAATGAGGCAAATTAAAATGCTATAAGAAATATAGTATGAAAATAATGAATTTGTATGAATTTATTAATGAACTGAATTTGCAGGAGAAATAATCAGTGAAATTGAAGACAGGTCAGTAGAAATGACCAACCAAAACACAGAAAGAATATATGAGTGAATAAATTAATAATGGATCTAAGATTTGCAGGGTCAGTATCCGATGATCAAGTGTACATAAAATTAGAACATCGGTAAAGAGTATCAATTAGAGTATCATAGTATCAGGCCAAAGCCAGGAGCCGGGAGATTCTTCTGAGTCTTCCACATGCATGCAAACACGGGGATAATCCTCCACTGCTTTCCCAGGCGCACTAGCAAGGAACTGGATGGGAAGTAAACTCAAACTGGTACTCATATGGGATGCCAGCATTGCTGTTGACAGCCTAACCCACTAAGCCACAACAGTGATGCCAAGAATAGATTCTTAAAAACCAATTTACTCAAAAAATAAAGAAGTAAAGAAATGAAAACAGTGACCAAAAGAAGCTAAATCCCAGACAGCATACTTAAATGTAAATGTATTAACAACCATATTAAAGGCAAATGGACTGAGCACAGTTACAAAAAGGCGAAGGTGACCAAACAACAATAGACAAGACCCAATCATATGTTTTTTATAAGATATATACTTTGTGGATGTGATAGTTTCAAAGTTAAAGATGAATCAAAAAAAAAAAAAGATGAATCAAAATAAATTGACACAAATTCTGATCATACAGGCGTAGTTTCTGTAAATCTATTCAGGTATTTTAAAGGACATGTCTCTATCCTTTCTTCTTCAACTTTTTGCATCTGTTGAATTAATTCAGTCTGTGGAAATCACTTTATCATCTTCAACATGCTTCTCCATGCTGTTGTACTATGTTTAAAAAGTCCTGTTTTCTTTATTCTTCAAAAGTAGTGTCAAAGGAGGAAATGGAAAAGAGATTTTCCAAGGAATGGTTAGCAGTGTTGACTGCTGTTGACAGGCAATCAATGAAGTGTGCATATGGGGTAAACTAAGAGAAGATAATTATTAACTTTAGAGATAGGGGCAGAAACTGAATGTCATAAAATTTCTGCTGCACTTGAACTCTATTTTTATCATCTTTAAATCATCTTTAATTTCTCAGTCTACTGAAATAACTTCTGCCTTGGTACTACTCACAACATAAGGTTATTTTTCACTGTAAGTCATATCACTCTTTGCTATGCAGATTAAAATATAGTGGCTGCCAAATCTTTAAAAAGAGTGAGGGGGAGGAATACACAGAAGTGACAGGAGGCCTAAAGTCAGAAAGTTATGGTGTATGTGGAGGGGGGGGGAGGAATGGCTGTGAAGGGAGGTGACAGCCTGCACTCAAGATACAAAAATGTCAGTGGAGGTGACTGCCTCCCTAACTCCCATGGGACTTGTGATGGTGGTAGGGTCAAGAGAAGCAGCAGTGCTTGACAATTACAGTGTCAGTGGGGTGACAGGAGATAAACAAATACTGAGACTGATGGTATCATAAAGAAATTTAAAAATATAGAAATAACCCTAAAGAGGCAAACTGAATTTATAAGTAGGGAACAGATTTTTTTACTATATATTCATAAATAGAATTGAATTCAGTGAGTATATCAAGTTAAGCATGTGCATATATATACTTATATACATGATTATAATATACAGTATATAATATGTATATTTATATTTTTCTTATTTCTCTATGCTCAGAAAGTCTACAAACAGTGGTGTGCCTGGGCAATGAGCATATAGTGTACTAAAATTTTCTTTCTCAATACCATTTTCCACTAAAGGAACCAAGGCCCCTTAGAAAACTGGTTGATTCTAGGGCTGGATCTGGGAAGGTAAAAGAAGAAACTGGAATATCCTGTGAAAAAATCAGGAAATGTCCAAAGAAAATGAGAAATGCCAAAAGCACACAGACACCATTTTGAAATGGAGGAAATCTGAGAAAAATTTGACCATCAAAATGTGAATTTTTACCATTTGCCAACCATGATAATGGTGACAATCAGCAGTTGCTAACAAAAGAATTAAAAAGGGAAACATAGTCACTTTATAGTAAAGAACCCTGGCATGAGTCAATATGACCAGATGCTCAAGGTTAACATAACCCTCAAGGAGATGGATTAACATGATTTCAATGATTTTGTAGCTTGGGATACATGGCATGCGATTGGTCATGAGGAAACACTGGGACCCTGATTGATGATTAACTTATACAATGATTTATCTACATTCTTTAAAATTGTCTGTATTATTCAAAACAATAAAATACTGGGAACTAAATAAGGAAGGTGATTGAGGAGACATGAAAGTAGTGCAAGACCTGATCTTGGATTGATTCCTGATCCAAACAGGATAAAAAGACATAGTGTACAGTGGTTGGATTCTTCGAGTTCCATTCACGTGTGTTAATGATGTTGATTTCCTTATTGGAGAATATAAAAACAGTATCCTTTTTTCCAGAGAATGCATTTCAATGTGTTTGCTTATAATGGAAAAAATGTTAATTTCTTGATAATTGGATGAGGGTGTAAAGAGAGAGGGAGAGGCACACAAGAGGTGGAGAGTACCTGTTAAAGAGATCAAGTCATATGCATGGTAAAATTTGCACACTTTTCAAAATATCTCTAAGTTATTGAAATAAATATAAGAACCTGCACAACTAAAAATTACTTCTGTGATGTCTTATTATTCTTTAATTTGTTTGGATAAAGTAGTCATGAGATAGAATACATAAATCAAGCATTTTTACATGATAAAATCAAGTAATTTCATGTGGTAAAATGATTTAGTGCATACTGCTTTCCCTGAACTGGTTGCCAGATAGTAAAATTAAGATAAATTTGGATAAAAATATATGTACATATTTTAATATGAAGTATCTCCTTCTAGCTTTTGGATTTTATAGTTAAAAATCATGTTTGGGGAATGTTTGTTACTCAAATTAAAGAACTGATATTTAGAATTTGGAAATCGTAGGTTGGAGTTTGTCCCAGACAACTGAAATTGAAACAGAGATGATTTAGCACTGGAATCAGGTCTTGCCTCCATGTGCATTATATCACTTGCAAATTGAGTGACTGATTCAAAGTGGGAGAAACAGTTTCATTATCAATGTCAGAAAATAACAGATGAAAATTAATGTTCTCCTCCAAACAACCCTATTTGCTACACGATACTAATTAATAACGTGACAAATATTTCTCCTCACATATTGATCAAATTTGAGAGGACCATTTGAAACACTGGCACCATCTTACTATTTGTTTTATTAAACCTGTGAACTGGGTAAGAAATGCCAATGTGAACAATGTTAGGAAAGGTGAAAAGTTTTTGGAGAAAAATAAGACAAGTGAAATATAATTTAATAGAAAAAATAATAAATAAGATCTGACAACAGTCTAGAATATAAAATAAGATTAAGCTGAACCCTAGAGCCTGTGTGTTGGGGAACCCTAAAACTCAGTGTCAATTATATTTAGAAAAACAAAAGAAGGACAATACAAAACCACTATTTAATAAAGACAAAAGAAGTACCCAATTTTCAAGGTGATTATACATAAAATTATTAGGTACTTGCTAAGTGATACTAGGGCTGACATTTGGCAAAGTGCTAAGAGGCTTTTTATGGTCCCTGGATTTGAGTTTTCTCTGCACTTTATTCTAACTTGTTTTTAATGTTCTCCATTGGAGGCAACAGGAGATGGCTCAGTTATTACATCCTTGCTGCCCTTGTGGGGGACCTGTGAGTTTCCTTCTCCTGCCTTTGGCCTGGACCAGCTCCAGCTGCAGCTGTTGTAGCCATTTAGGGAGTGAACCTGCAGATATGATATCTATCTCTGTTTCTCTCTCTTTCTATCCTTCAAATAAAATAAAACTTTATAAAGGGAAAATATGTGATGCTTATGATTGTGAAAAAATACATAAGGTACATTGTGTGTAATTGTCAGATTATTTTGCTTAGAGTGGACAAAGAAATAATGATGCAGAAATGCCAAAATATGAAAAACATTTTACTTGAGAAAGAAAATATCTCTTGTTCTAAGATTAGAGAAAAACAATTGAAAGATAAACCTTATCAGTGCACCCACAAGTGGGCATTAGTGACCCATAGGGTTAATTCAGTATCATATGCAGCCTTTTCTATGTGACGATGATGCAGTTGATTCATAATTATGGAGCATGTGTACTGAGTGCTTTTAAGATAATGGTTATTGACTGGTAATTGTTCAGCCACACTCTCTGTCTCAACCTTGTGACCAATGACACTCATCTATTAAAGAACAGGATTTAGAATTCCTGCTCTCCTGACCATTTTAAAAATCAAACCTATGATTGAGCATCATCAGACTGCTGCTCTAATGGATTGAACTGCTTGTCAAAGAAACACCTGAAGGACAGTTGTGCTAAAAATATGATCCACAGTCTACAGCATCATTACTGATACCTGCGATCTTGGTAAAATGCAAATTCTCATGCCATATCCCAGGACTTCCTCCTGAATCAGAAACTCTAGGAATGAACCCAGGAATGTGATTTTTTAATACATCTATCTGGTGATTCTGATGCATGCCTATTTGAGAACCACTGTAAGAAAATTTGTTTCTTTTGCCCTTCTCCAGGATGTTGGAGGAAATAGCAGTTGCTGACCATTCTGTGAAAATTATTTTTTCCACCTGTGTAAATTTATAAATAATATGAACATTCTTGTTGATAAGCAGTCTTTATTGCCTAGTGAAATGTTCTTTTAATTGGCATATCCTGTCCATCACTCATTGGAGTTTTAGTTTGTTGTACAAGGTTGAAGCAAGATAAATAATTCAATAAATCTGATACATAGCAAACATTAAATCTTATAGATTATGCACCCAGGCTAAACTTCCTCACAATCTCATTAATATTGCCTTCATAGTTTCTTTTTTTTCAAAATTAAGAGAAAAGGGGCAGACTTTTATCCTTGCAAATCAGTCTTACTGATTTCCTTTGCTATTCCTAATAAACAACGCTATTGTGTACAACAACTGATTGTCCCATAAAATACCATGGATTTTCCCCAGAAATGCTTCTTTGTTGCTTCTTAGCACTGTCATCATCTTTTTCTTTTTTTTTTTTAAAGACTTGTTTTATTTATTTGAAAAGCATAGTGGCAAAGATGCAGAGAGAAAGAGATCTTCCATCTATTGTTTTTCTCCTCAAATGGCTGCAACAGCTGGGACTGGAGCAGGCCAAAGCCAGGAGTGAGGAAATCCATCTGGTTCTCCTATGTGGGTGGAAGGAACTCAAGTACTCTGGCTATACTCTTCTGCCTTCCAAAGCACATTAGCTGTGTCTCAAACCAGTGCTCTGATAGGGGATGCTGGTATTAAAGGCACCCGCTCAAATTGCTGTACCACAATGGCAGCCCCTAGCACTACCATCTTTCATTCCTTTGTACTCTCACCACTCTCACCATTTTTTTCTTTTACCTTTTTATTTTTAAAGATTTATTTAGAGTGATGGTGTGCATGTGTGCGTGCGTGCATGTGTGTGATAGAGAGATCTTCCATCTATTGGTTTACTCCCCAAATGGTTGCAACAGCCTGGGCTGGGCCAGGCCAAAGTCAGGAGCCCAGAATTCTTTCCTGGTCACCTATGTGAATGGCAGCACCCAGGTACTTGATCTATCACCTGCTGCTTTCCAGGCACATTAGTAGGAAGTTGTAAGTGGAGCCATCAAAACAGGTTGGCAGTCCAATATGGGATGCCAACAGGTAGCAACTTAACCCACTGTGACACAGTTCTGGTCCCTCTTTTACTTCTTACCTTCCAGCTCCTTATGGAATTGTCCTACAATGTTAATTATTCCGAGGTACAAGACATATTTAGCTTTCTTTCTAATGGTGGTTTAGTGAACAGATCCTGCAGCTACCCATTCTTTCCTTTGCAGACAGCAACTAGTAAGTAACAATTCATATGCACTTAGGGGCTTATTTTGGGCCAATAAATATGCTAAGAATTTTACTTTGATTTGTGAAATTAAAAACAAGCATAGGACTTGAAGAAGAAAGAAACAAGATCAGAAAGGGAAAAATAATAATATTCTAAAAAGAAAATAGGGGTAATGCAGACTACCAGCTTAGATATAAGAGATACAGTAGGCATAGGCAAGTATCTAAAACATTTTTCCTGTTCTTATATGTGAATGCAATAAAAGATTATAAATATATATAACATAAAAGAAAAAAAAATTATAAACTATTTCATTGACTTTAAAATAATTTGAACACCAGGTCAGTTTCCGTATCTCAGAAACTTTCTCCCAAACACTTATTTTCATTTTCCTTTTTCCATGTACTTGCTACATGAATAATTTCCTTAGAAAGATGTACTTTATTCCAGTTGCTTGCTTATCTTTCTGTTCCTTTGCCTATCAGCATTGCATCTATGATGTGCTGTGGTTTTAGGTTAAATCAACAAATTACTTCTTCCCTAAGAATATTGAAAATCAGTTGAATTATTTTTGCTTGTTTTTATTTTTGTTTAATGAAATCAGTTTGCTACCATAGTGCTCAGGGACCCATTTTTCTGGATTAAGCATGGCCCAATAATTTACTGTGATCTTGGATATGTTACCTGGCAACTTTCTAGATAGGTTTATTTATAAAATGGGGAAATAATAATTTCTAATTTATCATTTTGTTTGAGGAATAGTAGGGTTTAATGCTTAGAATATTGTTTGTGGCATTTTAAATTCCAGGCAAGTTGTAGTTGTATGATGATAGTGAGAAAAGGATTATTGAAAGTAGTTAGCCTAAAATACTAATTGCTTTCATTTATCTATAGTGGAGTTAATAAGATGAAAAAAAGTTGTCAGAGTAAGTGTCTTAAACATAGTCTGTGTATTCACAGTGGCCTAGTTGCAATAAGAAACTTAATTTGTACCTAATCTGTGTTATGTGACAACATGGAGACAACAGTTAAGTGAGACTATTCATTTAGCACAAACCAGATTATGCTAACTTTCATAACAATTTTAATGTGATTATTTCTAAACAGTTTACCAGGATACTAGGATTTTATAACACTCTGATTTGTTGATGGAAAACCTGAAGTATAACTATATTACGTAAACTGTCTTGGTTACTCGAGATTTCTGAGCAAGGACTCAACAGAAGTTTGTTCAATGACAGAATTAATGTTAGTCTTAGTTTAAGATATGATGCTGTATGCAGAACATTACCCATTTCTGTCTTCTGGGCATGTTCTTAGCAGACACAGTAGCAGCCCCTATGTGTAATTATAGTTCAAGGGGTATGGAGAAGAAAACTATTTAACTTTTAATTAAAGAGCCTGAGTCCCTGTTAAGCATCAGCAGGGTATCTGTCACTCATTGTCAGGAATTTAAATCATGGCTTGTTTTAACTTAGAGGGAGAGCTAAAAAAAAAAAAAAAAAAAAAAAACTCACAGAATTAGAACCTTAGGTGCCTTAGACAATTTTATTGGCAAAGATTAGATGGAGATACATATACATCAAACTAAAATTCACATATATTTTCAGCAGTTTGGTATATAGGCAAATACATATGTATTTGTGGAGTCAAAATTATTAGGGTTGAAATATATAAAAATAATAGGATCGAATGATAATATTATTAGATCATCATTAAAAGCAAAATGACATATGGAAGATAATCTATGTATAAAATATGGCTATTTTTTATGTTTTTTTCATCTATCTGACACAGTACACGCACACATGCACACACATGTTTAGAAAGAGAGAGAAAGATAGACAGATGGACACAGAGAGAGAAATCTTCCATCATCTACTGGTTTATTCCACAAATGCCCACAATCGCCATGTCTGAGCCAGGCTGAATCCAGGAACCAGGAACTCTGTCCAGGTCCACAAGAATAACAGAGACCGAAGGAGTAGATCCATCATATTGCTTCCCAGAATGCATTAGCAGTAAATTGTAATAAAAACAAAATTGCCAGGACTTGAGCTAGCATTCCAATATAGGGTGTGGGCATCATCCTAAGCAATTGCTTAACCCACTGTACCACAATACTTGCTGTGGCATGACTGTTTGAAAGTAAGATACACACACACACATACTTCTAAAAGTTAGTGGAAAATGAAATTAAAAGGTAAGCTCATTGTGGCACAAAAAAATCTGAACTCTATACACAGTATTTTCATAGTGTACATTTTCCATGAACTTTTGAAAGACCCCTAATATGCATGGAATTCAAGTTTTTAAAACATCTTTAGTTCCATTTTGCATGAACTTAAAAGATTTATTGTATTTATCTGAAGGGCAGAGTGACAGAGAGGGAGAGACAAAAAGAGATCTTACATTGGCTGGTTCACTCCTCAAATGTCCACAATAGCCAGGACTGTGACATGCCAAATCCAGGTGTCTGGAACTCCATCTGGGGCTCCCACATGGGTGGGAGGGGCCCAAGTACTTGGACCATCTTCTATTGCTTTCCCACACACATGATCAGGGTATTGGATCAGATGCTAAGCATCAGGGGCTAGAAACTGTGCTCTGAAATGGGATGTCTGCATCTCAGGGGCAGCTCAACCTGCAGCACCAACAACATTAGCCCCTTCCAGGAACTTTGTGAAGTGTTCATATATGTCTTTTTTTGTATGTTTGTGTGCATGCGGAAAAGAAATAAACTTTGAAAATGATTTTCATATTTTTGGCTGTTTATAATACAGTATGATTCAGTCAGAAATCTCTTACTCAAAAAAAATACATGTACTTAGCATTTTTAGTATTTACAAAACAGAAAGAGTGTTAATGTTTGACATTAACAATTGTATAATGAAAGCAGCACAGGACGAATCAATAAAATATTATGCGGTGATTATATTATAATTTATAGGAGCTATGCAAGAACACATAAATAGATTGATTATATACTCTAAGAAAATTCATACATCTATAATTTTAAGTGAATAATTTATGTGTGTGTGTGTAGATAGATAGATGTAGAAACAGACAAATCCCAAAGGAGACTGTGCAAAAAATTAAGTCAGTTATTTTCAATATATGAATAGAAAAATGATTTTTTCAGTTATAAACATTGTATAATATTCTTAAAATAATACCACTTGATACAATTCATGTGTGTAAATAGATTGGTATCCTGTTTGAAAGATTCTTCATGAAATTTGTAAAGAGTTTCTAAATCTAATAAATATCTGTAAATTTTTCCTAACAGTCAAAATGGAGTTGTCTTTAAATATCAAATTCATAGTTAAGCTGTGATCCTCACACTGATAATATGAGTTAGAGCTTTCAATTCATCTCAAGGATCTAGAAAATCTGCAGCAAACCAGAACCAAATCTAGTAGGAGAAGAGAAATAATTAAAATCAGGGAAGAAATCAACAGGATTGAATCCAAAAAAAAAAAAAAAAAAAAAAAAAAACTACAAAAAATCAGCCAAATGAAGAGCTGGTTTTTTGAAAAAATAAACAAAATTGGCACCCCATTGGCCCAACTAACTAAAAAAAGAAAAGACCCAAATCAATAAAATCAGAGATGAAAAAGGAAACGTAACAACAGACACCACAGAAATAAAAGAATCATCAGAAATTACTACAAGGACTTGTATGCCAGCAAACAGGGAAACCTATCAGAAATGGATAGATTCCTGGACACATGCAACCTACCTAAATTGAACCAGGAAGACATCGAAAACCTAAACAGACCCATAACTGAGACAGAAATTGAAACAGTAATAAAGGCCCTCCCAACAAAGAAAAGCCCAGGACCAGATGGATTCACTAGTGAATTCTACCAGACATTTAAAGAAGAACTAACTCCAATTTTTCTCAAACTATTCAGAACAATTGAAAAAGAGGGAATCCTCCAAAATTCTTTCTATGAAGCCAGCATCACCTTAATTCCTATGCCGGAAAACGATGCAGCATTGAAAGAGAATTACAGACCAATATCCCTGATGAACATAGATGCAAAAATCCTCAATAAAATTCTTGCCAATAGAATGCAATAACACATCAGAAACATTATCCACCCAGACCAAGTGGGATTTATTTATTTCAATGTTCGCAAAATAATCAACGTGATACACCACATTAACAGACTGCAGAAGAAAAACAATATGATTATCTCAATAGACGCAGAGAAAGCATTTGATAAGATACAACACCCTTTCATGATGAAAACTCTAAGCAAACTGGGTATGGAAGGAACATTCCTCAATACAATCAAAGCAATTTATGGAAAACCCATGGCCAACATCCTATTGAATGGGGAAAAGTTGGAAGCATTTCCACTGAGATCTGGTACCAAACAGGGATGCCCACTGTCACCACTGCTATTCAATATAGTTCTCGAAGTTTTAGCCAGAGCTTTTAGGCAAGAAAAGAAATTAAAAGTATACAAATTGGGAAGGAAAAACTCAAACTATCCCTCTTTGCAGATGATATGATTGTTTATTTAGGGGATCCAAAGAACTCTACTAAGAGACTATTGGAACTCATAGAAGAGTTTGGCAAAGTAGCAGGATATAAAATCAGTGCACAAAAATCAACAGCCTTTGTATACACAGGCAATGCCACAGCTGAGGAAGAACTTCTAAGATCAATCCCATTCACAATAGCTACAAAAACAATCAAATACCTTGGAATAAACTTAACCAAGGACGTTAAAGATCTCTACGATGAAAATTACAAAACCTTAAAGAAAGAAATAGAAGAGGATACCAAGAAATGGAAAAATCTTCCATGCTCATGGATTGGAAGAATCAATATCATCAAAATGTCCATTCTCCCAAAAGCAATTTATACAATCGATGCAATACCAATCAAATACTGAAGACCTTCTTCTCAAATCTGGAAAAAGTTATGCTGAAATTCATATGGAGACACAGGAGACCTCGAATAAGTAAAGCAGTCTTGTACAACAAAAACAAAGCCGGAGGCATCACAATACCAGATTTCAGGGCATACTACAGGGCAGTTGTAATCAAAACAGCATGGTACTGGTACCGAAACAGATGGATAGACCAATGGAACAGAATAGAAACACCAGAAATAAATCCAAACATCTACAGCCAACTCATATTTGATCAAGGATCTAAAACCAATCCCTGGAGTAAGGACAGTCTATTCAATAAATGGTGCTGCGAAAATTGGCTTTCCACATGCAGAATCATGAAGTAAGACCCCTACCTTTCACCTTACCCAAAAATTCACTCAACATGGATTAAAGAATTAAATCTATGACCTGACACCATCAAATTATTAGAGAGCATTGGAAAAACCCTGCAAGATATTGTCGCTCCCCCTCTTCGTGGAGGAACGACACAGGACCCTGCGCTGTTCTTTTGTCTGCTCGGCCCTCCCCGGGTTTGCTGCTGGTTCTTCCCGGGTTGGCTACTATCCCTTCCACCTCCGTGGAAGGGCAGTTCCCCCTGGCCACATTCCCCACTTCCGCAGGGGAGCGGCACACCGCCGGCCGGCTCTTCTCGGGGGCTGCACAGGTGTTCCTTCAGCTAGATGCTCCCCTTAGATGTTCCTGGTGCATGCCGTCTCTCTCCTCCTTTATAGTCCTCCTCCGCCAATCCCAACTCGGCTGCCCACACGCCGAGTACGCTGCTCTCCAATCAGGAGCAAGTCCTACAGTTAATTGGTTGAACTGGAGGCAGCTGTGCGGAAGCTGTTTACTTCTCTCCCAGCGCCATATTGTGGGAGAGCAGATGCATAGAATAAGTCTTAATTCCAGTAACTCAGTCCAGTCCGGATTGCTCCCCACAAGATATAGGTACTGGCAAAGACTTCTTGGAAAATACCCCTGAAGCACAGGCAGTCAAAGCCAAAATTAACATTTGGGATTGCATCAAATTGAGAAGTTTCTGTACTTCAAAAGAAACAGTGAGGAGAGTGAAGAGACAACCGACAGAATGGGAAAAAATATTTGCAAACTACACAACAGATAAAGGGTGGATAACCGGACTCTCCAAAGAGATCAAGACACTCCACAACATCAAAACAAACAACCCACTTAAGAGATGGGCCAAGGACCTCAATAGAAATTTTAAAAAAGAGGAAATCCAAATGGCCAACAGACACATGAAAAAATGTTCAAGATCACTAGCAATCAGGGAAATGCAAATCAAAACTACGATGAGGTTTCACCTCACCCCGGTTAGAATGGCTCACATGCAGAAATCTACCAACAATAGATGCTGTCGAGGATGAGGGGGAAAAGGGACACTAACCCACTGTTGGTGGGAATGCAAACTGGTCAAGCCACTATGGAAATCAGTCTGGAGATTCCTCAGAAACCTGAAGATAACCCTACCATTCAACCCAGCCATCCCACTCCTTGGAATTTACCCAAAGGAAATTAAATTGGCAAACAAACAAGCTGTCTGCACATTAATGTTTATTGCAGCTCAATTCACAATAGCTAAGACCTGGAACCAACCCAAATGCCCATCAACAGTAGACTGGATAAAGAAATTATGGGACATGTACTCTATAGAATACTATACAGCAGTCAAAAACAACGTAACCAAGTCATTTGCAACAAGATGGAGGAATCTGGAAAACATCATACTGAGTGAAATAAGCCAGTCCCAAAGGGACAAATATCATATGTTCTCCCAGATCGGCGACAACTAACTGAGCACCAAAGGGGAAACCTGTTGAGGTGAAATGGCTACTATGAGAAACAGTGACTTGATCAGCTCTTGTGCTGACTGTTGATGTACAATGTAATACTTTATCCATGTTAGTATTTTTTCTTTGCTTTGTTCTAGTACTATTGGTTGAACTCTGTAATTAACACACAGTTATTCTTAGGTGTTTAAATTTTAACTGAAAAGTGATTCCTGTTAAATATAACAGTGGAAATTTGAGAGGGAGGAGATGTACAATTTGGGACATGCTTAATTGGACATGTGCCAAATGGTGGATCTAGAATCATGCCAGGGGATTTCAATACAATCCCATCAAGGTGGCAGGTACCAATGCCATCTCACTAGTCCAAGTGATCAATTTCAGTTCACAATTGATCACACTGACAGGTCTAAGAGTCAAAGGGATCACACAAACAAGACTAGTGTCTGCTAATACTAACTGATAGAATAAAAAAGGGAGAGAACGATCCATCATGGGAAGTGGGATACACAGCAGACTCATAGAATGGCAGATGTCTTAAATAGCACTCTGGCCTCAGAATCAGCCCTTAAGGCATGCAGATATGGCTGAAGAGCCCATGAGAGTATTTTAGGCATGGAAAGCCAAGACACTCTGGCAAAAAAAAAAAAAAGAAACCCTAAATGAAAGATCTCCACGGGTGAGTTCCTAGTGGAAAGAATGGGCCATCAAAGAAGGAGGGAGGAGAGAACTTCCAGTTTGACTATGACCCTGTGGGAATAAGATCGAAGTCCACGAACTCAAAAGGCTTCTATAGCCTTGGCAACTCATGACTAGAGCCTATGGAGATTCCTGACGTCATAAACAAGAGTGTCAAATTGTTAAGTCAACAACAGGAGTCACTGTGTACTTACTTCTCATGTGGGATCTGTCCTTAATGTGTTGTCCAATGTGAAGTAATGCTATAACTAGTACTGAAACAGTATTTTACACTTTATGTTCTGTGTGCGTGCAAACTGATGAAATCTTTACTTAATATATACTGAATTGATCTTTTGTATATAAAGATAATTGAAAATGAATCTTGATGTGACTGGAATGGGAGAGGGAGTGGGAGATGGGAGGGTTGCGTGTGGGAGGGAAATTATGGGGGGGGGAAGCCATTGTAATCCATAAACTGTACTTTGGAAATTTATATTTACTAAATAAAAAAAAAAGAACCCAAGAATGACACATCTTTAGTGAATACTTAGATATAACTGTAGCTTATGAGATGTAAGAATATCCTTCACTTAATACACTAAAATGGAGTAAGTCTTGAAGAACAAGTGTTACTGTTAGCTCTCATAATCCAACTCTTTGAGGACAGAGGTTCTGCATGGGAAGTTAGTGCACAGTGACTCCTGTTGTTAATGTAATAATTAACACTCTTATGCATGATGTCAGTGAGGCTCTTGCCATGAGGTGCCAATGCTATGGAAGACTTTTGAATCCACAAACTCTTTCAGTATTTCCACAAGTCCAGAAGCAAAGTGGAAGTTCTCTCCTCCCTTCAGAGAAAAGTACATCCTTTGATGACTACTTCTTTCTGCTACCATCTCATCCACAAAGATCCTTCATGTAGGAAAATTTTTGCCACAGTGTCTTGGCTTTCCATTCCTGAAATGTTCTCATGGACTTTTCAGCCAGACCAGACTGCCTCAAGGGCTGATTCTGAGGTCTGAGTGCTCTTAAATTGATTGTCATTCTTTGAGTCTGTTGTATGGACTGCTTCCCATATTGGAGCATTCCCTCCTTTTTAATTATATGTATTATTATTACCAAAAACTTAATCCTATTTATATGATCAATATAACACTTAATCTTATCTATATGATCACTTTAACACTTAATCTTATCCATATGCTCTCTTTAATACTTAAAATGCTATTTTTACCACCCAGCTTAAGGGGATTTGGGGCCCCACGCAAGTTTTTAAATAGTACCCTTAAAAGTAAGTCCACGGGAATATATGTAGAACTATACCTCTTTATAGTTACAAACTATATATTTCACAATAGGAACATGGTGATTCTTCCCTCCATGCCCACCCCCACACATACTTCCACCCCACCCCCTACACTCCCATCCCCCTCTAGTTCTCACTCTGATTTTTTGGTAAGATCTCTTCTCAATTAACTTTATACATGAATGATTATCTCTGTGTTGAGTAAAGAGTTCAGCAAATAGTTTGAGGAAAACAACAACAACAAAAATAGCTGTTCCTCAACATTCAAGACAAGGACTGTTCAAAGTCATGGTTTCTCAAAGTGTCAATTTCACTTCTACAGATTGCCTCTTAGGTGCTCTATTAGTTTTCACAGGTCAGGGAGAACATATGGTAGTTTTCCCTTTGGGACTGGCTTATATCACTAAATTTGATGTTATCCAGTTGCATCCATTTGGTTGTGAATGACTTCATTTTTTTTAAACTTTTATTTAGTAAATATAAATTTCCAAAGTACAGTTCATGGATTACAATGGCTTCCCCCCCAATAACTTCCCTCCCACCTGCACCCCTT